>NC_056749.1:629776385-629866385 GCF_019279795.1 Protopterus annectens
CAGGAAAGGCCAGTCGGGGGGTTTAAAAAAAATGGGGGGGTTTTCCCCTTTGGAAAACCAACCCCCTTTGGGGGCTTTTAAAAGGGGAATTTTTTCCCCCCCCCCCAAAAAATGATACTTGGGTGCAGAGAATTATTACCAGAGGTTGTTTCATACCATTTTCCATTCCTCCTTCTATGACCAGCAAGCTTCCGGAAGTTCCACCCAGTCAATGAGCGCCAGCAACTCAACAGGTCTTTAACAGTTGCTAGAAAAAAAAAGCGATCCTAGAGGTCTCACTAGACCAGAAAGGATCCAGGATTTGCTCAAGATGATTTTTACTTCAAAGAAAACAGGGGACTGGAGACCAATTTTGGATCTCGGTGTGTTAAAACGTCAGTCACGCATACAAAATTCTGGGTGGTCATGGTACAGTCTGTTGTACCCTTTTTGGGCAAGGATGATTGGATGTGCTCGATAGACCTCCAGAATGTATACTGTCTTATAAAAATGTACAGATGATCCAGGAGGCAGCTTTGCTCCAAGAGAGAGCAAGTCATTTCCATTTCAAAGCTCTGTCCTGTGGCCTCAATACAGCCCCCAGAGTGTCTATCAAATGTATGGCTGTAGTAACAGCTCACTTTTGACTCCAAGGAATCCATGTGTTTCCTTTTCTGGAGGACTGGCTCGTTACCACCCCAACCAGGCATCCTTTGGTACAAGCAACAGATCAGGTATTACAGACTTGTTTAATTCTGGGAATCACAATAAATCTTTAAAAGTCTCAACTGCAACCCACCCAAAGACTTCAGTTCATCGGAGCACTCTTCGACACATCATCTATAGTTGCCTCCATTCCCTGTTCTCATCTTTTCATCATCAGAAACCAAACAAGGAAGATAACTTGCAGTTCAAAAATTTCGGTCAGGAAAGTGTTACAAACTGTGGATTTGATGGTGGTTGCAGCCATTTCTCTAGTTCTTCTAGTGAGATACCATATCAGAGTTCTGTGGTGGATGCTGCAAATTTAGTGGTCCTTCTTCATCCACCCAATGTCAGCAATGATGAGAATAACTCAAACTTGCAAGGACAATTTCAAGTGGTGGATTCTGTCAGATCAACCCCAGCAAGGCTGCCTTTTCATCCTACCCCATTTCAAGGCTGTAGTGACCACGAACACCTCCCAGATTGGGGGGGGGGGGGGCATTTTCTGAGAAAGACTATTCAAGGCACTTGGTCCTCCAGAGAGACCAGTTTGCATATAAATGTCCTGGAGATGAGAGCAGTGCTGTTAGTTTTGCAAGCATTCCAGGGCACTCTCACACTGGGAATGATTGCAGTCCAAACGGACAACATTTCAGTCATTTGGTATATCAACAACTAGGAGGAACCAGGTCTTACCCTTTATATCGCGACACATGATAGCGGACAAGCTCGGCAGATTCATTCTGTTGACTCATGAGTGGTCCCTCAACCACAGAGTAATTAAAATGATTTTCTTATGTGAGGCCAACCCTGCTGCGACATATTTACATCCCTCTGAACAACAAATGCAGTAGCTTCTTTGTTCTCATCCTTGTACAGGGGGATCTCTCTCTTCTGCACATTTGGCCTCCCATTCTCTTGTACACCTACCCCCAACTCCCCTGAAACCCAAGTTTTTACAGAAAGCATCCAGATTCAAGACCAAGATAATCCTCATTGCCCCTTATTGGTCTTGACAGATATGGTTTTCCAACCTATGTCTTAATCTCCTAGCTCCATCATGGATTCTGGATCCAATTCCAGACCTCCTGTCACATCCAAACAGGATTGACTCCAGACTTAACAAATCACAACTAACCACATGGTTTCTCTAGTTATCATGGTAATCAAGTAGTCTACCTCGTCTTTCCCTACTGCTCCATTTTCTTATCTTCCAGTAAACCTTCTACAAGGAAATTATACAAGAGCAAATGAAAAAGGTTTGTTGTTTGGCATGAACAACATGATATAGAGCCTTTCACAGCACCCACCTATATGGTTCTCCAATACCTTGCGGAATTGTATCACAAAGGAGCTAGTGCTTTTACCATTAAAGTTCAGTTAACAGCTAGCTTTAATTTTCTTGCTGGAATTTCACATTCTTCATTTGCATCTGTCAAAATTTGTAAAGTATTTTTAAAAGGTACACTTCTGCTAAGACCCCCTTTAAAGGATCCTGTACCTCCTTGGGACCTTTCCATAGTGCTACATGGTTTAACTGCTTCTCCCTTTGAACTGACAGCCAAGTGTGCATTAAAATTTCTTTCCTGGAAAACTGCCTTTCTAGTAGCCATAACCTCTGCTAGAAGAGTTTCAGAGATTCAAGCCTTATCTTCAAACCCCTTATATAATTTTTCACAAGGACAGGGTATCTTTACAGACCAATGCTTCCTTTCTACCGAAGGTGGTGTCAGAAACCAACATCAGTCAAGTCATCAACCTGCCATTATTTTTCCAAACTACGGTATTCTTCTTCTTTCAGCTTTTTCCCCGATTAGGGGTCGCCACAGCGGATCATCTGTCCGCTCATGATTGGCAGTGGAGTTTTACAGTGTCGAGTTGCCAGCCCGGCACCCAACCTTCCACAGAAGGCACACACAAACTCACACCTAGGGCCAATTTAGTGTGTCCAATCTACCTAGTGCATGTCTTTGGGATGTGGGAGGAAACCGGAGCACCCGGAGAAAACCCACGCGACCACAGGGAGGACATGCAGACTCCGCACAGAAGGCACCCCAGCTGAGAATCAAACTGGAGAACCTCTTGCTGTGAGGCGGCAACACTAACCGCTGCACCATTTTTCCAAACTACGGTAATAAGGGGGAATTCCTTCTCCACTCACTAGATGTCCATAGGCAGTCATGCTACTATCTGCATAGGACTAAAGAATTCAGAAAATCGGACTAGCTATTTGTTTCCTTTGCATATCAGAAAATAACCTGTTAAAAAATGGCTATAGCCAAATGGATAACAGAATGCATTACTTTGGCTTGCACAACCTTGAATGTTCCTCTATAGAAACCAGTAAAAGCTCATTCCACCAGATCAGTGGCAACATCCATGGTTTTTCAGTCTAGAGCCTCCTTAAATGATATTTATGCAACTGCTACATGATCAAATCTACAAACATTTTTCAATCTTTATGAAATGGATTTGGTCTCAAGAGGTAGATCAGTATTTGGCTCGACTTTTCTCTGGTATGTCCTTCCTTAGGGTCCACCCAGGGCTCAGGTAGCTGGGGACCCTGTCCCATTTGTGAGGATGAATAAAAATTGACAACATCAGATAAAGAAGTTAAGTACTCACTATAACGTTCCATCTCTGTTGTCTATTTTCTTTCAGCCTCACTTCATCCAGACAGTGCAAAACTCTTCACTTCTTGTCAATAAATTCACTGCACAAGCACTGATACACCATCAACATAGAAAGCTGACTGCTTTGGCTGTACTTGATCAACTTGCTTTTTTGTGTGACCTTTCTTTTAAGTACACCACCCTTTTAGACTCATGATTTGCACAGTTGCGATAATAACAATAAAGCTAGACTTGAGTTTTGCTGATTCATGCTTAAACTGCACTGAGCTTGAAACGCATTCCCTTCTTAGAACTTTCTGGAAAGCCACGTGCCTTTCCTGGAAACCCTGTAGCTGCCACATGCTTTGGCCTGCTTTTGTTTGCCATGTGTTGCACACTATCCACATTTGCTCTGGAGTCAACTGAAACCATGCTGTTGTCAGTTGCAAGCATACCTGCGTGTTTTTTCCATCACCTCATGGATTTGACAAATCTCTATGGCTTTGCTCACTGTTAAATCACTGTCACAAAGTAAATTCTTTCTCACAGAAGCACAATTTATATCACACATACGCCTGTCTTTTATCAGCTCATCTTTTAAGTCACCAAACTGAAATGTTCTTGCACTGTTTCTCAAGTCAGTTATATAAGCTGCAAATGTTTCTCCTGGTTTCTTATCTCTTGTGTAAAACAAATGCCTCTCTAATGTAATACTTGTCTGGGGGTTACACATTTCTCTGAACTTGCGCTTCAAACACTAGGGGTCTTCTCTTGATTCAGCTTGTGCAACAATATGACAATTTTCACCTTCTCCTTCATATACTGCAGGTGCATACATCAGCTGCTTCTATAAAAATATCGTGCTCTTGCTCAAATATTCTCCAATTCTCTGCAGTATTCTGGTCAAATACAAACAGTAGGGGTTTTTGAAATCTGTCTGACATATTAACACATACCAGTGAAGGATTTTCCAAATAAGCACAAACATACACACATGCACATATGCCAGAAACTTATGCCAGCATTTGTAACTTTGTCCAATGCCTTTGCACTTCTGAATTTATACCTTTTGGGCTTTTTGAAATAATGCTAATGCACAGACTCGTAGTACCTTTGAATAACTGGACTTTGTGACATACACTTTATACTTTTGCAGTGTTGTTTTGAAAGGCTAAAATGCTAAAGTCATTTATCATCACTTTGCTCATTTTAAGAAACATTTCATCAACTTTATGATGGGACTGAATAACTCTCGGGCACTGTAATACTCTTTTGCAAGAATCACTTCTTATCAGTGTAGGAAACATATCGAGTAACTACACAGTGCAAATAAATCAAACATCTCTTGCCCAAAACTGAGTAATACATCAAAGCAATTGCACTTTGCCAGTAACTGCATACAGCACACTGAAATGTCCTCAAAATGGCAGTGCTTTGCTAGGCAACTCTTTATAGTACAGGAAACACTCTGTAATGGCTGCAGTCTGGGAATAGACACACCCAGCACAAGAAACTTTTCGAAATGTCATTGCTTTGTTGTTCACAAAATAGTTGCACTTTACACACAACAACTCTTTGCAATACTTGCACAGTAATAAGCACAGACTGTAAGCACTTTTACACACTTTGAGATACTTTGAATAACTTTAGTGGTCTAGGACTATTCACGGAAAGCACATTTCACTGAAAGTCAAATGACTGTGCACAAATCACTGAAAGCTCAATTCACTGAAACACATTTCACTGAAAGTTATATATGGCCTTTTCCCCACTGTTGTGCGACCCTGGAGTTAGTTTATATAGTAAGGGGGGTGTGGTGGGCACTGCCCCCCCCCCCATGTAGTTTGGATATATATTAAGTTCAGAAAAGAGTAATTTATTGGAATTGCATGTATCCATGTATATAGTTCCAGGGTCACACTACAGTGGGGAAAAGGCCATATACAATGAAATGTGTTTCATTGAATTGTGTTTTCAATTAACTGAGCTTAGCTTTCAGTGAATTGTGCACAGTCAAATGTGTTTCAGTGAAATGTGCTTTCAGTGAATAGTCCTAGACCCCTTTAGTTATGCCCTTGATACAATACTAAGTCGTAATTATGCCAAACATAGCACTTTGCCAAAACACATACATTCGCCTTGCTTTATTTTC
Source organism: Protopterus annectens (assembly GCF_019279795.1). Lineage (NCBI taxonomy): Eukaryota > Metazoa > Chordata > Ceratodontiformes > Protopteridae > Protopterus > Protopterus annectens. The sequence continues at coordinate 629,781,834 of NC_056749.1, forward strand.
GCTTAATGTTGTCTTTTTGCCCTTATTATATTTGTTTTGCTCGTTTAAGCCTTTTCATGCTCAACATAATTTTCTTGTGCTCAGTTTACTCTAAACATGCCCAGTTTTGTCTTAAACACACTCGTTTTGCTTTAAACATACTCATTTTTGCTTTACTGTTAATCGTTTCATCAAATACTTTTATTTTAAACATTTCTTTTTGTTAAGAAACTTTTTGTGCGTCTGCTTGCTCAATAATGAAATTTGTGCCCTTGTAATTCCCCTTTTTGTCTTTCATATTAGATCAACTGTTTGTGCTCTTTCTCATTACCTTTGATTCTTTTCTGGCTCTGTTTGTGCTCTTTTCTCTCAGTTTTACCTTCACTGTTGTCTCTGCACCTCATGGCTCTGAATATTATTCTCTTCAATCCAGGTTCTGACACCATGTTGCTCTTCTATCTAAGACACAATAGAAGAGTCTTTGCGGGTTCTGTTCAGGCAGCTTTATTTTATACAAACACATCACTGTAGAAGATTACTGACTTTAACTTAAATAACTTCTGTACAAAACAACTGAGATCTTGCATGCTCTCTCCCTTGCTACTCTTTCAAAATGACACTAGGGATTGCACGTTTGGAATTTATAAGTGCACTTGTAGCCTTGGCATGAATTTTAAAGATATAGTGTACACACCACTTGCAGTCTGATCTTCACCCCTCTGTATGGCATAAAGTTGTCATATGGACACAGATACTCAGAACTTCTTTGCCATTATCAAATGTCTGTCTAAACACCCTTCTACTGTGCTGGTCTAAGCTATCTTCAGATAAGTGCCCCACTAAGGTTTCTTTATTTTTTTTCTCTGTAATTTTTGTTACTAATGTTAATGTCATTCAGGGAAAATGTCAGTGTGTGAGCCAGATTTTTCATAAAGACCCTCATGACCATCGTCTTTTTTTTTTGCCTAGTTACTTCCCACGACCATATGCTGTGCTCTGTCTGTCAGGTGTTTGCCTCTAAAATCCTCCATCTTTGTTTATCTTCCCTCTTCATATACCTTGAGGACCAGCATCTTAAGTTGTTGCCTCAGGGTGCTGTGGCAGAATTCTCTCATCCTGAAGGACACCTGTGTTCGAAGAAGGACAAAAAGTCTAGGCCTGATCGGTTTGCCTTCCTTCCTCCACCAGACATCTCTCTGAAAGACCATCCAGTGCTTGCATCAGATTCCTCTGCAAAGACCCCCATCAAAGGCTGACATGGGTCCGAGTTCTCACACGTCCCTTGAGGCTTTTCAGATGTCTGCTCCTGATGTTGAGGTGTACTGTATTTGTTGAATCCTGCCAAGGGGTTAGGCTGCTGAGGGTTGTTAGGGAGGATATCCCCCTTATGAAAAGCAAAAAGATCAAACATATTACCCCTGTTAATAAGGATTCCCCAATGTGTGAATGGCAGGGTATTACACAAGCCTTGTTCATTGCCTTTGTGATGCCTGCACAAGGGCCCCGTAATGAAGGAGCCTCAGTCCTCACCACTAGCACCACTGAAGGGCATGCACATTGGTGGGGGGACAACAAGTACACACACAGTTAAGTACAATTTCCCGTAAGAGCACACAGAGATCACAGTCAGTCTGGGGCTGGTTTCTCCCTTTCTCACCAGATCCCCAATAAGACTCCTCACTGGTAACTGCTATATAGGGTCCAGATCTCAGCCTTGTGGTCAAGCTAAAACCTCCAGTACCCTCTCTGTCCATCCAGTGCTTCGTGTCCCTGCCCAAGTAGCTGACACACACACACACACACACACAGACACACACACACACGCACACACACAAACACACACAAACACACACACACACACACACACACACACACACACGCACGCACACACTTTAAGATTGGATTTAGATACAAACACCCAGACACTCCTGGGGAAGACTGGCACAGGTTCTCCAGCTATGCCCCTTTTTGCCCAGACTATAAGCTAGTACCGACTGCCACCCACCAATGTTATCCGCTACTTTAAGGCCTTTCCCAAAGGCTGACCAATTTCACTGTGTAATACTGTTATCCAAATAGTAAGTGTGATGAACAGCAAGACTATTAGAGTGGCTTGGACAGTATCGCCAACTACATACAAGTAATCTATAGCTTAAATTATCTCTACACAAAACAGCCACAGTTGAAATGTTAAAAAAATATTTAATAATAAATACTTAAAACACAAGACGAATTTCATCAATTCAAGATGGTGCTAATCAAGAGTTCAGAAATCACAACAAACTTTAAAACAGTACTGTATGATAGTCTGACATAAATATAGAAAATAGCTAGACTAATCTGGCGAAATTCCTATCCAACTCTAAGAGGAATCACTGTTCTAAATACTATTTACATACAGAGTAAGCAAGTGCTGGTGAGTTGTTTTCAGATCCAGCTCAAGATACAAAATGCTCAGTCTTTCATTCTGAGAAAGTCTTAAATTGATAATGCCCACTACTGCTGACTCATTTCACATTACATAATTTATATCACTTCTGCTTTAGTTCCCAGGCTAGCAGAAACTCAAAATCTACATTTCTTTGTAAGCTGCACCTGGCCAGGAAGTCAAAACAATAAAAGACACTTTTACATGCAAAACCGTAGTAATTATCTCTTAAATTAAGACAATAGAAAGAATTTGCTAGCCCAGACATCCTGTCTCCGAGCTCAAGATCAAACACAGTTGTCATTCTTTACTTAACAGCTTTCTTCCAGCAGGATGCACTGTGGTTACATTTTTGAAGTTCAGCATATAACACAGCTTTTTTACATTTAGTTTTTTTTGCATTTGTAAAACAAGCCTGTGAATTATATTAATATTTATAATGACATAGAATTATCTACAAAATTCTATCTGGCAGCCCCTCAGTTTATCACCCCCCCCCCCATGAGAACTCAAACTAATTTTTCAAGTGTCCCTTGAGAAACATTGCTTGAGAGGGTTAGGTCTATCTGGGTATAACTTACCCTATTCCCTGTGTTGAGAGCCCATCTGCGCTGACATTGCTAAACCCACTGCTGTGCTGCACTGACATATATGCTTGCAACCCTAGGCTCCATTTTAGCAACTTGGCATTTTTCTGGCTGGCTTGCTGTTACTATGTTAGGGGATTGTGATATGTAATTACAGTGAATTTTCTTCCATACGGATAAACCTGAAGTTTCTGGAGTGCCCGCACTATGGATAGACATTCCTTTTCTACAACTGCATAGTATTCCTCCCTGGGTTGGAGCCCACAACTGAGATAAACCACTGGGTGATCTTCTTCCCACGAAGAAATATGGCTAAGTACAGCCCCACCCCATGGTTTGAAGCATCCACCTGTACAGTAAATATTTTGCTGTAATTGGACTGGCTAACACAGGGGGTCCTCCCAAAGCTTCTTTAAACTTCTGGAATGCCTGCTCACATGGGATCCACACTACCTTATCTGGCCTGTTTTTCCTTGTCAGGTCTGTGAGGGGAACAGCTCTCTTACTATAACTGGGGACAAACTTTCTGTAGTACCCTGCTGTCCCTAAAAATGCCCTCACCTACTTTTGGGTAACAGGTGCAGGCCATGCCTGAATGGCTTCCACTTTGGCAGGTTCTGGCCTCATCTTACCACTCCCCACTCTGTCCCAGGTAGGGGACCTCTGCCTTACCCACCTGAGATTTGCTCAGCTTAATCGTCAACCCTGCCCTCTGTAGTCTGCCCAGCACCTCCCTGACATGTTGAAGGTGGTCTTGCCAGGAATGGCTGTAGATGGCAATATTATCTAGGTAAGCAAGGGCAACCCCTCCTGCTCCTGCTAGGATGTGATCTACCAGCCTCTGGAAAGTTGTTGAGGCTTGTTTCATCCCAAAGGACATCTTTGTGAACTCATACAAGCCAAAAGGAGTCACAAAGGCTGATCTCTCTCTCTAGCACTGGGGGTCAAGGGCACCTACCAGTAACCCTTGGTAAGATCAGTTGTGGTAAGATACTTAGCCCCACCCAGCTGCTCTAGGGCTTCATCTGACCTAGGCATGGAGTAAGCATCTGACTCTGTGTGACTGTTTAATTTCCTGAAGTCCACACAGAACCTGGTGCGGCCATCCTTCTTTGGTACCAGCACCAATGGGGAGGCCCAGGGACTTTTGGACTCTTGAATTACCTCTACTTCCAACATTACCTGTATCAACTCAAACAGAGTCTTTTTGACTCCCTCAGGCACCCAATAAGGGGCATGCCTAATAGGCCTTTGGGGTCCTGTATCCACCTGGTGCTGCACCAGGTGGGTGCACACTGGTTTCCCAGAGAACATGTCCCCAAACTCCTGTAACACTGCTCGGATTTCTCATACCTGGGTAGGAGATAGCTGCTGCGACATTGCTACCCCTTCCACTGCGGTGTCAGTCCAAGCCTCAACGAGGAGATCAAGTCACCAGATCTCCCTCCTGCAATCCACTGCAAATACTCAGCATAAGAGCTTCCCTATCATGGTAAGGTTTCATCATGTTAACATGGTACCATTTGTGCCCCTGCCTAGCAGTTCTGCCATGTAGGTAATATCACTGACCTTCCCTACCACATTGTCGGGTCCTTCCCAAGCTGCTTGCAGCTTTTTGTGTCTGACAGGAATGAGAACCATTACCTGCGGCCCTACAGCATACTCTCTAGCTTGAGCATTCCTGTCATACCAGACCTTTTCTGCTGTTGGGCTTCTGCAAGGTTCTCCTGGGCCAAGCCCACGAGTTCCCTGAGCCTTGTTCTGAGGTTTAGGACATATGCCGCAACAAACTCCTTGTGAGACTCACACTCACCCTCCCACTCATCACAAATTAAATCTAGAGCCCCTCACCCTATACCCATACAACAACTCAAAGGGTGACAAACCTTTGAATTTCTGGGGAACTTCTCTGTAAGCAAACAGATGGGGCAAATATTTGTTCCACTCCCTCTTAAACTGGTCTGAAAATGCCCATAGCATGGACTTGATTGTAGAGTTTAACCTCTCAACAAGACCATTAGTATGGGGATGGTAGGGGGTGGTCTTCAGGTGCTTCACCCAACAGTACTTCTTCAGACAAGCCAGCAGGTCTTACATGAAATTGGCACCTCTGTCAGTATTTCTTTTGGGAAACCTACCCTGCTGAAAACCTTTAACAAAGTATTTGCCACCTTTTCCACCTCAGTGGAGGACAAAGCCACTGTCTCAGTATCTTGTAGCCTAATCTACTACCACTAGGATATACTTTTTCCCCTATAGAACTAGGGGTACTCAGAGGCCATGCAATATCCATAACTACCCCCTGAAATGGCTCCTCAATCACAGGCAAAGCCATCAAAGGAGCTCTCACCTTGTCTCCTGCCTTGCCTACCTTTTGGCACTGCTCACAGATTCTGCATTACCCTGTTACATCTCTGGAAATTCCAGGCCAATAGAAGTTCTGCATAATACATCTCTTTTTACATTTTATGCCCATATGACCTGCAAAGGGCATATCATGGGCTATGGCTAGAAGTGCCAGACGGTAGGCTCTACCAACTGCTGTATTCTCTCACCTTTTAGCCCTCCCTCAGGGGTCCACACTCTATACAGTAACCCTTTGTCCCACTATACAGAATACCGCTTCCCTTGAGAATTAAGCACCTCACTAGCTACCTCTCTCAGGCCTTGTAATATAAGGTCTGAGAGGTAAGCCTGTCTCAACTGTTTCTTTGTAATCCTTCCCAGCTCCATTCTACAGGAAGTCTGGTATCCTCTGACTGCAATGCATCACTGTCAGCCTGGGTACTACTACTCACCTCTACCTTTGCAGTCACTCTGTCCAAAGGAACATCCGTACCCACAAGCAGTTGTGGCTCACCTTCAGTCTCACTGCTACAGTGTAGCTCCCTCCCTGAAATAGTCATCTCACCAGTCCTGGCTGCAAGTATGCAGTCTTGACTGAATCTCCCCCAAGCAACCAGTCCCACATGCTTGTCTCCAAGCCTGACTGCGTGTAACTGCATGAGCACATGGTACTGCATTATCAAAATCATTCCTTATCAGGACATCTGCAGGGATATCCTCAAACACACTTACTTGCTGGCTTCCTTTTCCACCCCCCCAGTCAAGGTGAACCCTAGCCAAAGGTGTTTGGAATGGGGTCCTTCCTAAAGCTCTGACTGGAGTAGACTGCCCAGGCAAGTAGTGCTCCTCTGTAACCACTGGATGCTTCACAATGGTTATGTCAGCGGTCGTCTCTCTTAGCAAAGGCCTCTTTGCCATTCACTATGATAGGATATAACCTCTGGTGGTAATTTGGCACCCTTGTTGTCTCGAGACAACCTACTGTTGGCATTTTGTCCTTCCCACTTACTGGCTCCCTCATCTTTTCTTCCCCACCTTGCCTCCGTAGACATCTGTATGCCACATGGCTCCACTAAGTTGCATTCAAAATATTTAACCCTAGGTCCTGAATGTGTACCTGAACTAGTGACTTCCCCTGCTACTGTCAGATTCTGCTGGGGCAGTCTGAGCTGCCCACCATGGGTTCCTTTAGACCCATGAGTAGCACTGGATGTCCCTTTCCTGTGCATATAGGTCACCCTTCTTCCCCAACTCATCTGAAGTAGCACATTGTCTATCAGCTAACCAGATCCTCATGGCCTCAGGCAAAGTGCTAAGAGCTTGTTCCATCACCAAAAGGTCTGCCAGCCTTTCAAAAGTGGTGACCTGACATCCTCTCACCCATCTATGAAAATAAGTGCTTAGTTCCCCAACATATTCACACACACTTTCATATGCCTTGCGTCTTTGCTCACAAAACTTTTTCCTATAAGCTTCAGGTGTTAGCTTAAAAAATTCTAGCAAACAGTTCTTAACAGCAGTATAATCAAAATATTCATGATCAGATAATTTAGACAGCACAGTTACAGCTTTATCATGGAGTAAGGGGGTCAGGAACCGTACCCAGAGTCTTTGGTCAACATCATACTATATACATACTCTCTCAAACATGAATGAAACTATCAAAATTATCCCCCTCTCTAAACTGCAGAAGTCATTTACTGACAATTTGGGCTTCTGGGGTCTGGTCACTCCCTTCCCCATTACTTCCATGACTATGGCGAAGAGTAAGCAGCTCCTTTTCATGTTGCCTTTGCCTCTCCTTCTCCTCAGCTTCCAGACATAGCAGCTTCTCCTTCTCCACAGCCTGCAGACGTCTGTCGCTTCTGTTTCCTGACCTCCAACTCAAGTCTCTTAAGCTCCAGATGGACTTTTAAGTCATCTGCAGAAAGGTTGAGCTGTCCACTCTCTGAGTGTTGTACATCTCCACGGCCAGTCTGATTGTCCTCCTGGTTGCTATTCTCTGATGCAGCTGTGACCAAAGCTGCAGTCATTTCTGCTTTAGTCGGGTTTCTATGCACCAGTCCTTTAGCCTGGCACATCTCTGCCAACTGGCTCCTTGTCGGCTTTCTGTACTCCTCTGCTGTCATGCTTGCCTGATCTCCCTAACTAAGCTAATAAAAGAAATATAACAATTGTGATCTGAACTGTGAATGTTTACTGCTTGACTGATTTAGAGTAAAAAACACCATCAGTGATAACTGTACTCACTATCCACACCACTACAAGCCAGTTAATATGTGATGTGGCTAACTCACCACTATCAGACAATTAATATTTGATGTGGATATCCCAACACTGCCAAACATTTAATATGTGGTGTGGATAGCCCACCACTTCCAACCAATTAATATGCGACACCCAAGCACTGGCCCAGTAATCAAGGAGCCTCAATCCTCACCACTAGCACCAGTGAGGGGTGTGCAGATTGGGGGGATAACAAGTACACACACAGTAAAGTACAATTTCACCTAAGAGCATACAGAGATCGCAGTCAGTCTGGGGCTGGTTTCTCCCTTTCTCTCCAGATCCACAATAAGACTTCCCACTGGTACAGGTATGAGGTCCAGATCTCAGCCTAGTGGTGAAGCTAAAACGTCCAGCACCCTCTCTGTCTAACCAGTGTTTCATGTCCCTGCCCAGGTAGCTGACGCACACAAACTTTAAGATTTGATTTAGATACAGACAGACACTCCTGGGGAAGGCTGGCACAGGTTCTCCAGCTATGTCCCCTTTCTGCCCAGACTATAAGGTAGTACCGACTGCCACCAGCTGGTGTTATCAGCTACTATAAGGCCCTTCACAAAGGGTGACCAGTTTCACTGTGTAATATTACTGTTTCCAAATAGTAAGTGTGACGAACAGCAAGACTATTGGAGAGGCTTGGACAGTATCACCAAATACATGCAAGTACTATAGAGCTTAAATTATCTCTACACAATACAGCCACAGTTGAAAGGTTTACAATATTTAATAATAAATAATAAAAAACAAGCCAAATCTCATCAATTCAACACAGTACTAATCAAGAGTTCAGAAATCACAGGAAATTTTAAAACCATATTGTAAGATAGTCTGACATAAATATAGAAAACAGCTAGACTAATGTGGCTAAATTCTTATCTAACTCTAAGAGAAATCTCTGTTCTAAATACTATTTACATACAGAGCAAGCAAGTGCTGATGAGTTGTTGTCAGATCCAGATCAAGATACAAAATGCTCAGTCTTTCTGTCTGAGAAAGTCTTAAATTGATAATACCCAGTACTGCTGACTCATTTCACATTACATAATTTTTATCACTTCTCCTTTAGTTCCCAGGCTAACAGAAACTCATAATCTACATTTCTTTGTAAGCTGTACCTGCACAGGAAGCCACAGCAATAAAAGACACTTTTACAAGTAAAACCTTAGTAATTATCTCTTACATTAAGACACTAGAAATAATTTGCTAGCCCAGACATCCTGTTTCCAAACTTGAGATCAAACACAGTTGTAATTCTTTATTTAACAGCTTTCTTCCATCAGGGGGCACTGTGGTTAAATTTTCGAAGTTCAGCATATAACACAGTTTTCTTACATTTAGTTTTCTTTACATTTGTAAAACAAGCCTGTGGATTATATTAATATTTACAGTGACACAAAATTATCTACAAACTTTTATCTGGCTGGGCTGCCCCCCCCCCCAGTTTTTCAGAGCCTTGATGGCCTTGCGCGTCCTCCAGGTGCATCAGTTCTTGCTCCTCCGTGGTGTTCCATTTCTGTTAGAGTACAGGGTATCGGGGTTGAAGATCTACATACTGGGGCAGAATCCCATGCATACTCCTCTCAAATTTCTTCTCTTCTGCACTATGGTTTAGAGAGAGAGGATTCTTTGAGCCTGGATTCTGCCTTGGAAGAATTAACCTTTGAGAATACTACAGCTGATATGATTGAATAAGTGGTATTGCTCCCAGGTCTCTGACATTCAAAAGTGATACTGTGAGCTTCTGCAGATGGAGTCTGCTAAGCCGTCAGCAGTTCCTCCTCTGTTGACAGCTCTTTGGGCACCTTCTCTGCTGCCTTTTTAGCTCCTGACTCTGGGTCCCTGACACCTAAGAAACCTGATAGATTCTTCAAGGTGCCTGAGGACTTCAGATTTTTGTTTAAATGCCCTTTTGCTGACCCTTCTGTGGTTTGTCTCAACTGATAAACCTTCTAAACATTTGTCTTCTTCTAAACTCCTTCCTTCTGATGAGTACAGTACAGCTAAGGAGAGGTTGACTAAAAAGTAGATACTGCTGCCAACTTGTCATTTTATGCTATTAATTACCAATCCCACATGACTAGGCATGTATTGGCTCCCTTTCTCAGGTAGTTAAGGTTGTGTCTGATCTGCTTGATTCAGAGGGGAAAACTTCAGTTCTTTCCCTGCCTGGGTCCACTTCCAACTTCACTCCATAAAATGCAGTTATGATGTTGCTGATGACTCTTCCAGGGCTACTCCTTTGGTTCTGTGATGAAGTGTTATTTTTGGGTTCATTGTCAGGTCTTGCCTGATGATATTAAAGCCAAACTTTTGGGTGCTTCTCTGGATAACAAGAATCTCTTTGGGACAGCCGCTGCTGACCTTTTCACATCTTTCCAGGATAAGGGTAAAGCTTTGCAAGAACTCGAGCATATTTTTGTCTCCCCTTCTCCCAAATTGTACAGAAATTATCCGTCTAAATCTACATTTGTAAACAGCCAGAACCATTAAACTCCCAAAGGTAAGAAGGGGTCCAGGAGTATTCATCCTGCTAAGTCCTCTCAGACTCCTACTTTTCAGAAGCCTTTCTTTCAGGACAAGCCTGTTTCCATGTGATATGTTTTCTCCTCTTTCCTTCAGCCAGGTCCCATTGTCTTTATGCCCATCTCTTGTCTCTCCCAAATTGGCAAAAGATCACCTCAGACTTTTGGCTGCTGTCATTTATTAGGGGTATTTCATGATGTGGAACTCTCTTCTCCCCTTTTCAGGCATTCTGCAGCCTCCTATAGATAAACTTTCTTTTCCTTGAGGGCTTACAGTCCATTTTGGATCAGGGCACCATTCAACCTCTTCAACCCACCCAAGAGGGAAGAGGTTTTATGCCAGGATGTTTTTGCTCCTTGGAAGGAGGAAAGTTAGAGACCAATCCCGGATCTCGCTCTCCTCAGCGCTTTTCTCAAGGTACCTTCATTCAGGATGCTGTCTCTTCAGACTTCATTTCCTCCTGTTTTTCTCCAGACCTTCTTGGTGTCTGTGGACCTCAAGGATGCCCATCTTCACTTCCCTATTCATCCGCTGTTCAGGAAACTTTTATGCTTCTCTGTTTCCATCTCTCATTTTCAGTTCTTTACTTTGACCTTTGGCCTTTCTACTGTCCCAAGGGTATTCACCAAATGGCTTGCCCCTCTCATTGCCTTTTGCAGGCTTTGAGGGATACAGATATTCTCTTATCTAGACAACCTGCTTATTCATGCTCCTTCTCCCAGCAATCTCATGCAACATCTTCACTTTACCACTCGTCTTTTACAAAATCTAGAGTTCACTATCAATTTTAACAAGTACATGCTTACCCCCTCCCATGGCCATATTTTTCTTGGTTGCAGGATTCGGATTATTCCCATGTTGTCCTGCTTTCCTGTCCTCAAGGTTTTGTCTCTGATAACCTTCTTCCAGTCCCTTCTTCCTCTGTCCTCTGTCATGGTCTGGGAATTTTTCAGGATTCTGGGGTTTATGGCCTCCACCATTCCCATGCTGTCTTTTGACAGACTACATATGAGGAAGCTTCATTAGTATCTGAAATCACTGTGGCTTTAACACTGCCACCTCCCTAGAGATCCCTGTTCCTCTGCTTCCTTGTCTCAAACTTGAACTCCAGTAGTGGATTCAGAAAATTTCTCTCAGTTTGGGACTCTCCTTTCATGCTCCATTTCCTACCCAAGAACTGCTCACAGATGCCTCAGACCTGGGTGGGGAGCTTCTTGTGGCTCTCTGAAAGTTCAGCATCTCTGGCCTCTTAGTCAGAGGTCAGACCATATCAGCATAAAATATATGTGGCCTCTGATTCTGGCTCTACATGCTTTTCTTTCCCTTTTCCCCTTAGCCCTCTGAAAATCTTTGCTGACGATACCACTGGAATGTGGTATATCAAAAAATGGGATAACAAGGTCTTATCTTCTTTACAGACTGGCTCTTCAGGCCTGGGATATGGCTATCAGTTTTTAGTTGAATCTTCAGGCAGTTTGCATTCCTTCATAGCACCATCTACTGGCAGATTGAGCAGGTCCAGAACACTGGCACATGTATGGATGTGTTCATAGACATTGTCCATCAGTTTGGCATTCCTCAGTTAGAGCTTTTTGTCTCCCTAATGAACAGACAACTTCCTCAGTTCCATTCGAGAGTAGCGATCTTCAGGCTTTGAAAGTGGACACCCCACCTTTTCATTAAAAGGCTATGTTTCTTAATGCCTTTTATCCCCTTCTTATGCTGCTAAGACTTCTGCACAAGATCAAGCAGGACTCTCCCAAAATCTTCTGGTGAATACCCTTTTGGCCAAGACAGCACTGGTTCCCCATTCTTTCTCATCTGGCCAGGGGCATTTGCCAAAATTTACCTCAGCAAGTGGATCTTCATACACAAGACAAGGGATCTCTTATCCATCCTCACCTGCCCACTTTTCAAATGACCCTGTCGGGGTGATAGGGCTTTGATCCCTTTTACATACTTCTTTTTTGAGGATGTGGTTTGGGTTCTGCAGGAAGCTAGAAAACCCTTACCAGAAAATCATATATGACTTATTGGAAAAAATGTTCTGTTTGGTGCTTCTCTCACCATTGGGTCCTTTCTCAGTCAGCGGTTCCTCTGGTTCAGTCTTGTGTGTCATCTGCTCCACACTGACTTGGCATATTCTTCAGTCAAAGCTTACCTGTACGTTGTCTTTGCCCGCCTGCCCTTGAACCTTCCTTTGGTCTCTCATTTTGATGTCAAACAATTTCTTGAAGGTGTCCTTCATATCAGGCCCCCAAGAAAGCCTATTCCTCCTTTGGATCTCAGTTTTGTTCTTGAAAAATTGACTAAGGCTGCTTTTGAACCTGCTAATTCAGCTTTTTTGCAACTTTGTACTTGGACAATTGTTCTGCTGTTAGCTCTTACTTCAGCCAAGAAAGTGTCTGAGTTTCAGGCTCTTATGGCCATACCTCCTTTTTTAGTTTTTCACTAATCCTTCTTTAATGTCCAAGGTTGTTAATGAGTTGTCCCTTAATCAGTCTGTTCAACTTCCTTCCTTTTTTCCTCCTGCACAGTCTGCCATTGAGGAGGTGCTCCACAGGCAGCTCAGATATTGTTCAGATAAAACAAGAGTTATTTACAAATGTGAGTAACTTTTTGATGTTATGTGATCCTATCTCGCCTACATTCTGTACTGATGAGCTCGGAGCCGATCCTCGGCTCCGACTCGGCACGCTATGCTATAGAGCGAAGCCTCTTATTGGTTGAGCTATTCTCTATCCCAGAATGCACCACCACCACTTCCCCAGATCTCGTTTGCCGCTTACAAGCTAGGACGTGGTCTCGAACTTGGCTGAGCTAAGTGCTTTTTTTCTGAAAGTTTTTCTGTCAGGAAATTCCTTAATCTTTACCCAAAAGCTGTTTTAACAGCTATCGTTGTGTATAAGTGTGTTTTTGAATATTTTTTGTGGTAATTTTGTGTGATTGAACAGGGAAAAGTTTCCGTTTAAGTTAGAGGGGCCTTCCCCTATTTCTTAGTGAGTCTTCTTATTTTGTGGAGAGGTCAAGTACCTGTTTGAGTTAGAGGGTTCTTGGCCCGCTCTTATTTCTTTGGTGTATTGTAGTTGTATTTGTACTTTTTTTTGAGCTTTCGACTCTAGTTTAAAAAAAAAAAAAAAAAAAAAAAAAGGTTTTTTATTGTTGTTTAAATCTTTTACTAAAGTGATCTACAGGCATTATGTCTAAGGAGCATAGACCCTCAGGATTTAAGAAGTGCAAGAGATGCAATTATAAAATGTCCATCACCGATGATCACTCCTCGTGCGTGTACTGTTTAGGCGCCAAACACCTACAGGAGTCTTGCAGCGTGTGTCACACTTTTTCCTCTAGGGTCCTCCAAGAGAGGAAGAATAAATTAATCTTAAAAGGGCTTATCAAACCCTCCTTCGAGGAGGCCTTATCTTCGTCTTCCTCTCCAGCTAAGAAAAAGAAAGCGTCGGCTCCGACCAGCCCGTCGGAACCGACCACTAAGAAATCTAGGCAGGCTACTCCATCGGCTCCACGGACTTCGGAGCCGAGGGCGGAACGGTCTGCCTCGATGCCTCCAGTCTCGACTCCTCTGGTTTCGGAGCCGATGGCTGGGGCTTCGAGAGGCGGGTCACCTTCATCGGCTCCACTGATTTTGGAGCCGATGAGGGTTGCCGGCTCAGACACTTCCCCTTCGGCGCCGAAGCCCTCCTTGGCACCGAGGGAAATTGTTTTGGAATCTCCCTCGGCACCGATACTGGTCGAGTCCTTCGGAGCCGATGGAGAAGTCGGTTCAGGCCCGGTCGGTCTCCTCCTGATCTTCCAAGATGTCGGATTCGGACATCGACAGGGTGCTCCTAAGACTGTTTCGGTCTCCTGTATTCCAGAAATTAGTTTCGACTCCGGCCCATTCGGCTTCGGAGCCGATGGCCCACCCTGTAGTTCTGGTTCCTCCTCCAACAGCCTCGGCACCGTTGGAGCCGGTGCTGGTGGAGTCGATGGAGGTTTTCGGGTCGGCTCCGACCCTTACTCCAACCCCGGCTCACGAGTCGGAGTTCGGTACACGGACCTCCTCGGTCGGCCCCGGGGGGGACGCATCGGGACCGATGTTTTCGGTTCCGAGCCTTCCTCTCGGTGCGTTGGCTGCGGGGGTACCGTCTACTGTTGTGGCCATGGGGGTTGGACCTTCCCAGGACTCTGGCGGTCCGGCCTTCAGGGCCATGAGGAGTGCTTTGGCCAAATCTTCTTTGGCTACCTCCACGGTCTCACCGGCACCTTCCCTACACACGGAGACTGGGTCTTTGGTAGTCCCCCTGTCGCTAGACAGTGGAGCCCCGGGGCCTGAGGTCACCCCCAGTGGGGTTTCCCCCCCTCCTGGAGGTCCCTCTGAAGCTTCTTCAGAGGAACCCCCAAGGAAAAGACTGTGCAAGAGGAAGCACGTCGACTCCCTCGATGAGTCTCTCACGTCGGACACCGATCTTGATGATGCGGAGGGGTCCCCCAAGTCGTCCTCAGATGATGTCTCCTTTGCAGGCATCTTGGAACCCTCAAACAACGAGGCGGCTGGCATTCCAAACCCCCTTCCGCTGATGAGTCGGTGTTCCTCAAGGCCTTCGGGGCTCAGCCCTCCGCCTCCTGGGTGTCTCCGCCCTTCAACAAGCTCCTAGATTTGATCTGTCGAAGGGCGTGGGAGCATCCAGACTCTGTGGAACCGGTGCCTGCTCGCCCAAATAAATTCTTATCTGCACCCCCAGAGAAGGAGTTTCTGACCAAAGGTGTGGCTGTAGATGCCCTGGTGGTGGCATCTGCTACCCAACAAGATGTAGCAGAGGCTTCGACGTCCGTCTATCCTCCTAATAAGGAGTCTAGGAGCATGGATCGGTATGGGAAGCGCACCCTCAGTTCAGCGGCCTTTACTTTAAGGTCCCTGAACTATTTAACGCACTTCACTAGATATCAGAGGGATCTGATCAAGGAGCTTTCAGATACCATCTTGGGTAACCTACCTGAGCAGCTGGCCCAGACGGTTGGCTCTCAGTTGGCTATGCTGTCATCGATATCAAACTCGTCCATGAGGCTCATTTCATATGCAGCCGAGGTGGCGAGTAGAGCGGCGGGTACGAGTGTTGCTGTACGGAGGCAAGCCTGGCTCCACCTGTGTCATTTTGCGGAAGCCTTTAAGTCTTCCTTTGCCGATGCTCCCTTTGATGGGTCCTCTTTGTTTGGACCCAAGGTAAAGGACACATTGACCCGCTGCGAGCAAGAAGGTAAGACTTTGACTGCCGTAGGGGCATGATTTTCCACTCCCTTTTGGCCTTACCCCAAGGCTAAAAGAGGAGGGAAAATGTGGTTCCGTAAATCCCAGAAGCCTTATCCCTCGCAGCAGGACGATCCCCCTTCTAGAGGCAGAGGAGGGGGAAATTTTTCTGGAAGACGCCGTCCCAGAGGCGGCAGAGGCCCCCGCAACACTGGAGACCGCGAGTCCTTTCGTGGCTCTTCAGCCTTCCACAATCCCTGAAGGATTGCCCGACTGTGCAGCTCCGGAGCCAGTCGGGGGTCATTTTTCGAGGCACCTAAAAGCCTGGGAAGGTATCACTCAGGACCGATGGGTGCTTCGAATCATTGCTGGAGGTTATGCCATCCCCTTTTCACACTCTCCACCGCCGTCCAAGAAAATCCCGGACCCGCCACCCAGTCAACGGGAAATCGCAGCCTTAGAAATCTCAAAGCTGCTTCAAAAAGGAGTCATCCAACCGGTCCCCGCAGACCAGATCGGATTAGGGACTTACTCAAGATTCTTTTTGGTGCCAAAAAAGACCGGGGACTTGAGGCCCATTTTGGATCTCAGCATCTTAAATCGATCAGTCAAAAAGTCCAAGTTCCGAATGGTCACCTTACAACCCATTCTCCCACTGCTGGAGAAAGGTGTTTGGATGTGCTCCATAGATCTCAAGGATGCCTATTATCATATCCTGATAGATCAGGCATCCAGGAGACATTTGCGCTTCAGCCTGGGAGACAGTCATTTTCAGTTCTGCGCATTGCCCTTTGGTCTCACCATAGCCCCCAGGGTGTTCACCAAATGTTTGGTGGTCGTGACTGCTCACCTGAGGAGTCTAGGATTCCAGGTGTTTCCGTATCTGGACGACTGGCTCCTAACTGCCACCTCCAGGCATCTACTATTGCAGAACCTATAGGCCACCATATCACTAGGCACTTCCCTTGGAATCACCTTCAATTGGCCAAAGTCTGTGTTGCTGCCATCTCAGTGCATAAGGTTCATCGGAGTAGAGATAGACTCAAACCAAATGCGGGTCTATCTTCCTACAGAAAGGATACAGACTATACAGGCTCAAGTCCAAGCCTTGCTTCTCAGATCCAAAGCTCCAGCCAGGATTGTCCTGCAGCTATTAGGCTCTATGTCGGCCACTGTTCTCCTAGTCCCCTTAGCAAGATTGCATATGAGAATTCTCCAGTGGCTCCTATCGACACAGTGGTCCTTTCAGGATCTCCCTCTCAGTCACCTCATACGGATCATGGAAACCTGCAAACGGGACCTTCGCTGGTGGCTGGTGCCCTCCAATCTGGATCAGGGACGACCCTTTGTTCCACCTCCTCCTATGGCCACATTGACGATG
Organism: Protopterus annectens; assembly: GCF_019279795.1. Lineage (NCBI taxonomy): Eukaryota > Metazoa > Chordata > Ceratodontiformes > Protopteridae > Protopterus > Protopterus annectens. The sequence goes on from NC_056749.1 coordinate 629,798,609, forward strand.
GACGCCTCCCAGATGGGGTGGGAGGGGCATTACCTGGGCAGGTCAGTCCAAGGCAAATGGCATTCAGAAGAAAGTCTCCTTCATATCAACATTTTAGAAATGAGAGCGGTGTTTCTGTCTCTACAAGCCCTCCACGATTACCTCCCTCAGGGCGTAATTGCCATTCACTCCAACAACATGTCAGTAGTCTGGTATCTGAACAAGCAGGGAGGGACCAGATCCTACCCCCTTTGCAGAGAGGCCATGAGAGTTTGGGAATGGGCAGTGGCGACCAGACGTTTTCTGGTAGCGACTCATATCCCTGGCAAGTCCAACGTGATAGCCGACAGACTAAGCAGAACTATTCTCTCTCCTCACGAGTGGTCTCTGAACGATGCAGTGACAACTCAGATCTTCAGCAGATGGGGAACTCCTTGTTGCGACCTTTTTTGCAACCCCGCTGAACGCGAAGTGCAGAAAGTTCTTCTCTCTCACTCCAGCTCCGGGGGAGAGTCCTATGGACGCATTAGCCCATCCTTGGCCCACCGGCTTGCTATACGCCTTCCCTCCAGTTCCCCTCCTTCCCAGAGTGATCCAAAAGGCGTCTCACTTGGGGAGCAAAATAATTTTAGTTGCCCCTTACTGGCCTCGTCAGGTATGGTTTCCCCATCTTCGGAAATATGCACTGGACGGACCATGGTTCCTGGATCAGATCCCAGACCTATTAATTCATCAGTCGGGGCAACTCCATCAGTCCCTTCACACTTTGAAGTTAACAGCTTGGCTCCTCCTCTTCCGACTATAGTCAGGAGTCACACCTTAGACCCGGAAGTCATACGTATTTTATCCTCGGCCCACAAGTCTGCCACTAAGAAATTGTATACTAGCAAATGGAAGAGATTTGCTATTTGGGCTCAACTCCGGGGTCTAGATCCCATCACTGTTCCGGTGTCAGAAGTCCTGAAATTTCTAACTTCCCTATTCAATCAAGGTTCTTCAGTCTCTACCATCAAGGTTCAATTGGCAGCTATTTCCAATTTCATGAATCTATAAACCCACCTTTAATGAGCAACAGATTGTGTAAAACCTTAATGAAAGGTGCTGCGCTTTTACGACCTCCGATTTCTCATCCTGCTCCTCCGTGGGATCTCAATGTGGTATTACGTGCCTTAACCTCCTCCCCCTTCGAACCGGCAGCAACATGTGATTTGAAACTTCTTTCTTGGAAAACTGCCTTTCTGGTCGCGATTACTTCTGCCAGAAGGGTTTCAGAGCTTCAAGCTCTATCTGTAAAACCACCGTACCTGGTTTTTCACAAAGATAGAGTATCCCTCAGGCTTAATCCATCCTGTGTCCCTAAAGTTTGTTCCAGTTTTTGCCTGCAACAGTCATTAGAACTTCCAGTTTTCTTTCCAAAGTACTCAAACAAAGCGGAATACATCTTCCACACATTGGATGTTCACAGGCAATTGCGTTTTTATTTAGACAGGACCCAACAAACACGGAAAACAGATCAATTGTTTGTGTCCTTTTCGGATAATAAATTGGGCAAAGCCGTCACAAAGGTCACTATTGCCAAATGGATCAGGGACTGTATTACTCAGGCTTATTCCTCTTCTAATAAAGAGCGTACAACCTCTGTCAAAGCTCACTCTACAAGAGCTATGGCTACTTCAATAGCATTCCATTCTAAGCTTGCCATTAGTGACATTTGTGCTGCGGCTACGTGGTCTTCCCCACACACCTTCATTTCCCACTACAAATTGGATGTGGCATCTCGAGGGCGAGCTTCATTTGGTTCCACAGTGCTCAGGAGTGTTTTCCAGTGAGCCACCCAGGAATTAGGTGCTAGGGACGCTGTCCCATCAGTACAGAATGTAGGCGAGATAGGATCACATAACATCTTTTAGTTATGTACTTACCATAACTTTAGATGTTTGGGATCCATCTCGCCTACATTCCTAATAACCCACCCTCCTTCCCCCTGCCTTGGAGATCAGAAGAGATCGGACGGTCCGAATTCTATTGTTTCATCTTGAAACATCTGGCAATGTTATATAAACAGTTATGTGTGTGTGCATGAGTGCGGACAAACAAGATCTGGGGAAGTGGTGGTGGTGCATCCTGGGATAGAGAATAGCTCAGCCAATAAGAGGCTTCGCTCTATAGCATAGCGTGCCGAGTCAGAGCCGAGGATCGGCTCCGAGCCCATCAGTACAGAATGTAGGCGAGATGGATCCCAAACATCTAAAGTTATGGTAAGTACATAACTAAAAGTTTATTTTCATCCCAGGACTTTGGATTTAGCTGTTTCCAAACAAACCATCTCCTATGGCCATTTCTTTGTGTTATTCCTTTCACAGCAAATGCCTTTCTTCATCTGTAAAGGGCCATTCTACTACAGGGTTTGCTTCTTCAGGTCCATTTTTAAGGGTTTGGACATCAGTTTCATCCTTGAAGCTGCCAGTTGGTTCTCTTTTCATACTTCTACTAAGTATTACAAATTGGATGTTGTTTCTAGGGCCAGGGTAGGTTTCATTGGGACTATCTTGCATGGGTTTGTAGAGGAATCTTCTATGTCTTCCTCCTCCCCAGTCATCATAGCTCTTGTATCTCCCTTCAGTAAAGAAAACTGCAACAGTGATGTGGAAGGATATGATACTGTTGTGTAAAATCTTACAACAGTAGATCCCCTTCTCTTCACTGTTGTGGTATTTGGTCTCTCCCTCCTTCCCCCCTGTGTTATGACTCTTGCCATTATCGTTTGTTACCCTTTTGGCCAAAGGGCTTTCATGCCTTTTCTTCTGAAAATACATCTTCCTCGTTGTCCTTGGGGGTCTTTTGTTCCTCCAGGGGCAATCCATTTCTGAATATTTTCATCTGTGTGTTGCCTTTATATCCTACACAAGGGAAGCATACATATGCAGTGTATGGGGCCCATAAAATCTGAAAGTCTTGGTATACTGGCTGGATGTTGAGCTATCCTTGGCAGGAGATTCTTTCAGTAAGAATACTGCAGTAGTGAGGAGAAGGACATCTACTGTCATGGTAACATTTTACACAACTGTAATTTCTCGTTTACGTCTTTCTTCTGCATCACAGCTTTAACATTTGCAGTTTACCTGAGGAAAATTTTTTTGGAGTATAAAGATAATTATGCAAACACTTCCAAGCAAAGAACCTAAGTCTTCTAGACCTTGTTGCATATTTGGGAGCCATATATATATCCTCCCATTTTCTTTGTGAATTGCTTATCCAATCTCACTTCCCAATCCTTTCTAACCTGGGTCCCTATTATTTAAACAAAGTTTCAAAACTTTGAACGTGTCTTCGACAGCTTAATGTTGAAAAGGCCAAATCCCAAAAACACGGAACACCGATTTTTTTTCCTAGGGAAAAAAGTCACTCGAGTTGATATATTTAAGTAGGGGGGTGTGGGGCGAAGCACTCCACTTTATTTTTTTATTTTTTGCAGCCCAGCAATTGTTTTCCCTAGGAAAGAAATCGCTGCTCCATGTGTTCATTGGCCTTTTCGACATTAAGCTGTCGATGAAGGCACATTCGAAGTTTTGAAACTTAGTTTAAATAATATAGACACTTCTAACCTTGTCTAATTGATTTCCTATAGTTGCAGTGCAGCATTGTATAAGCTAATTATCCATTTTAACAGCAGCTTCTGTTCTAGGTTGTACTAAAAACACTGTCAGTGCTGGTCTTTCATTTAGGATCCACCTATTCCTTTCTGTTTGCCTATACTCTATCAATCCTTGATAGGGAAGGCAATCTCTAGCCTGCGTCCAAAGGAATTCTTAGCCTCTTGCCATTCTGTTACTTTCCCCTCTCTAGTTATTTGCTCCCAATACCTTGGTTCCTTTGACAACTTCCTCAAGTAAATTCCAGCCCCCTTTTGCCCATTCTGTATACCCCTAATTGCAGTCATCCCTATCATAAGAATTTCCTTTCTTCATTCCTTTGTTGGCTTAGTTCTTAAAGTACTTTATGCTACTTTGAGTATATTCTGCATTGTTATTATTTCCCTTAGGGATTTGCATCCAAAAGCCCATTCTCTCCTTATTTCTTGAGCTTCTCCCCCTTTTTATCATCATCCCTTTCCACTATGAATTATAGCTTTCTGCTTGTGCTATGTATAGGAGCCTTTACTGTGTGGCTCTGAAATACCCCTTTAAATCAGAAATCATCTTGTTCATTTGGAAGGATCAACTTATTCCACCTGAAGCTTGTCCTCTTCCCTTCCAGGTAAAATCCTTCAAATGTTTATTAATTGCTATCCACAGCTTCTCCTCTGGTTGATAAAATATGCTTGACCTGTGTATGTAACTAAAGGGATTAAAACATTTTTGTATTTTGATATCCATATCCATAAAACAGAGCTTCTAGTTTCTCAGTTTTTGTATGATCTGTTTTGTAGTCTCTTCGCCACATATCCTTTGCTGTCATAATATAATCCTTTTAACCTGTACTCTTAAGTACTTAATTTTATCATGTCCTCATAAATATGGGTATTGCTGAACCAATTTTCTGTTGGTATATAGTTTACAGCTAGCTGTTGCCTTTGTTTTATCTTCATTAATTTTGTATCCTTAAAAGACTTGAAACTGTGTCAGAATATTTCACAACACTGAAATATCCTTTTCTGGTTTTATCAGGTACAAAATAATGTGTGTGTTTTGTCTTTCGACTTTTCCCGGTTAGGGGTCACCACACCGGAACTCTGGTCCGCTAATGATTGGCAGTAGATTTTCACGGTGCCGAGTTGCCAGCTCGACACCCAACCTTCAACGAAGGCATGCCCATTCACGCATGTCTTTCGGAATGCCACTCGACCTGCAGGGAGGACATGCAGACTCCACACAGAAGGCACTCCCTGCACACTAGCTGAGAATCAAACGGGAGAACCTCTTGCTGTGAGGCAACAACGCTACCGCTGCACCACCATGGTTAATATCTGCAAATAAAGCCAACTTTTCTGGATTACTATATTAATTATATCTTTCTGAGTCCCTTATTTTCCTTGCCAGTGATTCTAAATAATAACCAAAGGGAAAGAAGACACCCCTGCCTGGTTCCTCTATTCAAACAGAACTTCCAGTCACTCATATATCCTCCTAATTAACCTTATTATTTTGTCAGAGAATGCAAATGCTTCCATTACCCTACTCATATAATCTTATCTTACTCTGTTAAATGCTTTCTGTGTATTTCAGACCCACCAACAAATGTGGCATTTTTTACATTGTTTCCCTCTGGATCATCATTGTTCTGCTAATACTGTCAAATGTTTGCCACCCCAGCACGAAACCACATTAATCCATGCCTGTCAATTTTGGCATCACCTTTGCCATTATTTTAGCCATTATAGACATAAACACTTTTTATAATCATTGTTTAGAATCAAAATGGGCCTATATAAAGCTGGATCTGATGCATTTTTTTACCATCTTTAGGCATTACAGGCACCACAGCTTTCCTCCAGGATGTTGATGCTTCTCCTCCTTTGGAAATACTGTTAAACAAAACCTTCCAGATCTTTATCGCATATCTCCAACCAGCTTCCAAACTACCATCAATTCCTGGAGACCTTCCTATACATTGGTTATACATTACCATTTTTATCTCATCTCCTCCCATCCTGTTAATAATCAAGCCTCATCTACCTCTAACCGTGACATTTAATTCTTTCATAAACATTTCCATTTGTACTTTTATCTTGATTTCCACGTTCTCTGTTTTATTTTTCTTAACATTTCCAAAATATTTCTAATACCTCTACAGGATCTCTTATTATTTTCCGTTTTGTTAGGCTCCCTAAGCTTGGCAACAACCCTTTCTAGTTTCTGTTGCCTGAGCCATTGTGCTAAAAGCTTTTATGCTTCATAGTTATCATCAAAAAACAGTTGCTTAACAGCAGTCTTTCTAAACTCATGCAAATTATTGAGGTAGTCCCTTATTCTCTCTCTAGCAATCTGCAGTTGTACCTCTTCTCATTCTGTGAGATTCCCTCTATTATGCAATACTTTATTAGCGTTTCTCAGTCCATCTAAATAATTGTTGTTACTTCTTAACAATATCTTTCTTTTATTTCCACTCTTTTTAAAATCCACTTTTATTTTATACCACTTCCTAGCTATATTTTCTGAATAAATGAATATCTTTCCTAGTAACTCCTAAATAATTTCCACTGCGCATTTCCTAAATTCCTCTCTGTTTAACAGATAGTTGGGGAAGAGCCAGTGTCTTATTTTTATTTTATTGCCCTGCATTTTTATTTAATTATTGGCATGTAATTTATTGGATGCATATCAAAACTTTCAATTAAATGCCTGTGTTCCTGTAAAATATTATTTCTGTCTAGCCTAGCCCAGTTTTTGTACCTTATTGAAAAATATGTAAATTATATTTGCTTCTCTCTGAGCTCCTGCTACAGAGTTCACATCATCCATTCCATATAGTTTCATAAATTTCTTAAAAAAATGGTTACCCTGTTTTGTTATACTTTGCCTTCTAGGCCCCCAGGTACAACCTTACTGTTGCAAATCAAATTCTAGTCCCTACCTACAAGTAATATTCCTTGATGAAAGCTGATTGTTTCTCCCAGAAGTTTATTAAGCTCCACTGTAGCAGTTTTAGGTGGAATATAAATACATACCAGCATAATCCTCCTCCCTTGCCAGTAACCCTTTACTAGAACAAATCTACAGATGTAATGTGATCCTATCTCGCCTACATTCTGCACTGATGGGTTCGGAGCCGATCCTCGGCTCCGACTCAGCACGCTATACTATAGAACGAAGTCTCTTATTGGTTGAGCTATCCCACATCCCAGGATGCACCACCACTGCTTCCCCAGATCTCGTTTGCCACTTCTACAGCAAAGACGTGGTCTCGGACTTGGCTGAGCTATGTGCTTGTTACTTAAAAAGTTTGTCAGAAATTTTTTGCTAACCTACCCAAAAGCTGTTTTAACAGCTATTCGTTGTTGTGTGACTGTGAGATTGTGTTTTTTGTGGTAAATTTGTCTTTGTTTGAGGGAAAGGATCCCGTTTAAGTTAGAGGGGCCTTGCCCTCGCGCTTTGTGGAAAAGCTTTTTAGTGTGAGTCTTTCTTCAAGTGATCCCGTTTGAGTTAGAGGGGCCTTGTCCTCAGTTTCTTTAAGCTATTCGTTGTTGTTAGTGTACAAGAATTTTTTTCTGTGGTAGTTATTTGTGTTTCAATATGTTGAAAGAGCACAGGCCTTCAGGATTCAAAAAATGCTCTAAATGCAGTTACAAAATGTCCATCACAGACTACCACTCTCTGTGCGTTTATTGTTTAGGCCCTAAGCATCTTCAGGAGTCATGTAGCGTTTGTCACGCTTTTTCCTCCCGCGTCCTCCAAGAGAGGAAAAACAAATTGATTTTAAAAGGGCTTATCACCCCTTCTTTTGAGGAGGCTTTATCTTCTTCCTCTTCACCTTCAAAGAAGAAGAAATCGTCTGCACTGACCAGCCCGTCGGAACCGGCTACAAAAAAATCTCTGCAAGCTTTTCCATCGGCTCCATGGACTTCGGAGCCGAGGGCGGAACGGTCTGCCTCAATGCCTCCAGCCTCGACTCCTCTGTCTTCGGAGCTGAAGGCTAGAGCTTCGAGAGGCGGGTCACCTTCATCGGCTCCACCGTCTTCGGAGCCGATGAGAGTTGCCCGCTCAGACTCTTCCCCTTCGGTGCTGAAGTCCACTTCGGCTCCGAGGGAAATTGCAATGGTTGTGGAGTCTCCCTCGGCACTGATATTTATCGAGACTATTTGGAGACGGTCCCCCAGTCCTTTGGAACCGGTGGAGAAGTCGACTCGAACTCGTTCGATCTCTTCTCGGTCTTCGAGAATGTCAGATTCGGACATAGACAGGGTACTTCAAAGGCTGTTTCAGTCTCCGGTCTTCCAAAAGTTGGTTTCGGCTCCAGCCCAGTCGGCTCCGGAGCCAGTTGCCCACCCTGTTGTCTTGGTTCCTCCTCCAACAGCCTCGGCACCATTGGAGTCGGTGCTGGTGGAGCCGGTGGAGGTTTTCGGGTCGGTTCCGGCCCTTACTCCAACCCCGCCCTTCGGGTCGGAGTTCGGTATACGGACCTCCTCTGTCGGCCCCGGGGGTGACGCTTCGGGACTGATGTTTTCGGTTCTGAGCCTCCCTCTCGGTGCATTGGCTGCGGGGGTGCCGTCTACTGTTGTGGCCTCTGGGGTTGGACCTTCCCAGGACTCTGGGGGTCCCGCCTTCAGGGCCATGAGGAGTGCTTTGGCCAAATCTTCTTTGGCCACCTCCACCGTATCACCATCACCTTCCCTTGGCACGGAGACTGGTTCCTTTGTAGTCCCCCTGTCTCAAGACAGCGGAGCCCTGGGGCCTGAGGCCACCCCCATCGGGGGTTCCCTCCTTCCTGAAGGTCCCTCCGAAGCATCTTCGGAGGAACCTCCAGGGAAGAGACAGTGCAAGAGGAAGCACGTCGACTCCCCTGACGAGTCTCTCACCTCGGACACCGACCTCGATGATGTGGAAGGGTCCCCCAAGTCGTCCTCGGATGATGTCTCCTTTGCGGACATTTTGGAGATCCTCAAGCAACGAGGCGACTGGCAGTCCAAATCCCCTTCCGCTGAGGAGTCGGTATTCCTCAAGGCCTTCGGGGCTCAGCCCTCTGCCTCCTGGGTGTGTCCGCCCTTTGATGAGCTCCTGGATTTGATCTCTCGAAGGGCATGGGAACACCCGGATTCTGTGGAACCGGTGCCAGCTCGCCCGAACAAATTTCTCTCAGCACCCCCTGAAAAGGATTTTCTCTCCAAAGGTGTGGCTGTAGATGCCCTGGTGGTGGCATCTGCTACCCAACAAGATGTGGCAGAGGCTTCAACGTCCGTCCATCCTCCTAATAAAGAGTCTAGGAGCATGGATCGGTACGGGAAGCGCACCCTTACTTCAGCAACCTTTACTTTAAGGTCTCTGAATTATTTGACGCACTTCGCCAGACTTCAGAGGGATCTGGTCAAGGAACTTTCAGATACCCTCTCTGGTAACTTACCTGAGCATTTGGCCCAGACGGTTAACTCTCAGCTGGCTACCTTATCATCGTTATCGAACTCGTCCATGAGGCTCATTTCATATGCAGCCGAGGGGGCGAGTAGAGCGGCGGGAACAGGCGTTGCTCTACGGAGACAAGCCTGGCTCCGCCTGTGTCATTTTGCGTAGGCCATTAAGTCTTCCTTTGACGACGCTCCCTTTGATGGGTCCTCTCTGTTTGGACCCAAGGTAAAGGACACCTTGACTCGCTGTGAACAAGAGGGTAAGACTTTAATTGCCGTAGGGGCACGGTTTTCCACTCCCTTCAGGCATTATCCCAAGGCTAGAAGAGGGGGGAAAATGTGGTTCCGTAAATCTCAAAAGCCTTACTCTTCGCAGCAAAGCGATCCCCCTTCTAGAGGCAGAGGAGGGGGAAATTTTTCAGGAAGACGCCGTCCCAGAGGCGGCGGAGGCCCCCGCAACACTGGAGACCGCGAGTCCTTTCGTGGCTCCTCAACCTTCCAGCATCCCTGAAGGAGTTCCCGACTGCGCAGCTCCGGAGCCAGTCAGGGGTCGTTTTTCGAAGCACCTAAAGGCCTGGGAGAGTATCACTCAGGACCGATGGGTGCTCCGAATCATCTCTGGAGGTTACACCATCCCTTTTTCTCAACCCCCTCCTCCATCCCAAAAATCCCGGACCCGCCATCCAGTCAACGGGATCTTGCAGCCAACGAAATTTCAAAGCTGCTTCAAAAAGCAGTCATCCAACCTGTCCCCACAGGCCAGACCGGATTAGGGACTTACTCAAGATTTTTTTTGGTGCCAAAAAAGACCGGGGACTTGAGGCCCATTTTGGATCTCAGCAAGCTAAATTGATCAGTGAAAAAGTCCAAGTTCCGGATGGTCACCTTGCAATCCATTCTCCCGCTACTGGAGAAAGGTGTTTGGATGTGCTCCATAGATCTCAAGGACGCCTATTATCACATCCTGATAGATCAGGTGTCCAGGAGACACTTGCGCTTCAGCCTGGGAGACGGTCATTTCCAGTTCCGTGCACTGCCCTTTGGTCTCACCACAGCCCCCAGGGTGTTCACCAAATGTTTGGCGGTGGTGACTGCTCACCTGAGAAGTCTAGGATTCCAGGTGTTTCCATACCTAGACGACTGGCTCCTAACTGCCACCTCCAGGCGTCTACTCTTGAAAAATCTAGCAGCCACTATATCTCTAGGCAACTCCCTAGGAATCACCTTCAACTGGACAAAGTCTGTGTTGCTGCCATCTCAGCGCATTCGGTTTATCGGAGTAGAGATAGACTCAAAGCAAATGCGAGTCTATCTTCCTGCAGAGAGGATAGAAACACTACAGTCTCAAGTTCGAGCTTTGCTCCTCAAACGTCGAGCCCCAGCGAGAATGGTCCTACAACTGTTAGGTTCCATGTCGGCCACCGTTCTCCTAGTCCCCTTAGCAAGGTTACATATGAGGATTCTCCAGTGGCTCCTGTCAGTCCAGTGGCCTTATTAGGATCTCCCACTCAGTCACCACATTCTGATCACAGAGACGTGCAAACAGGACCTTCGTTGGTGGCTTCTTTCCTCCAACCTGGATCAGGGGCGACCCTTCGTTCCATCACCTCCAGTGGCCACATTGACTACGGACGCCTCCCAGACGGGGTGGGGGGGACATTACCTGGGCAGGTCAGTCCAAGGCAAGTGGCACTCCGACGAGAGTCTCCTCCACATCAACATACTGGAAATCAGGGCGGTGCTTCTATCGCTGCAAGCACTACACAGTTACCTCCCCCAGGGCATGATTGCCATTCAGTCCGACAACATGTCAGTAGTCTGGTACCTGAACAAGCAGGGAGGGACCAGATCCTACCCCCTTTGCAGAGAGGCCATGAAGGTATGGGATTGGGCGATTGCAACCAAACGTTTTCTGGTAGCAACACACATTCCAGGGAGATCCAATGTGATAGCCGACAGACTGAGCAGAACTATTCTCTCCCCTCACGAGTGGTCTCTGAACGACAGAGTGGCAACTCAGATTTTTAGAAGATGGGGAACTCCTTTTTGCGACCTTTTCGCAACCCCCCTCAACACGAAATGCCAACAGTTCTTCTCTCTCACCCCAGTTCCGGGGGAGATTCCCAAGGACGCCCTAGTCCAAGCTTGGCCCACCAGTCTGCTATATGCCTTTCCACCGGTTCCCCTTCTTCCCAAGGTGATCCAGAAGGCGATTCGCTTGGAGAGCAGAATGATTCTAGTTGCCCCATACTGGCCTCGTCAAGTCTGGTTTCCCTTTCTTCGGAAATATGCACTGGATGGTCCATGGTTCCTGGACCAAGTTCCGGATCTCTTGACCCATCAGTCGGGACAGCTTCATCAGTCCCTTCACTTGTTGAAATTAACAGCTTGGCTCCTCCTCTTCCGACCATAGTCAGGAACCATGCTTTGGACCCGGAAGTCATACATATCTTGTCCTCGTCCCACAAGACTTCTACTAAGAAAATGTATAGCAGCAAATGGAAGAGATTTGCTATTTGGGCCCAACTCCGGGGATTAGACCCCATGACAGCCCCGGTGTCAGAGGTTCTGAAGTTTTTAGCTTCTCTGTTCAATCAAGGTTGTTCGGTCTCTACCATCAAGGTTCAATTGGCGGCTATTTCCAATTTTCATGAGAGCATAGAACCACCTTTGATGAGCAACAAGTTGTGTAAAGCCTTCATGAAAGGTGCTGGGCTGCTACGGCCCCCGATATCTCATCCCGCTCCACCGTGGGACATTAATGTGGTGTTAGGTGCTTTGACCTCTTCCCCCTTTGAACCAGCAGCAACTTGTGACTTAAAGCGGTCTTCCAAGAAAGAAATTTTATTACTTGCAATTACATCAGCCAGGCGAGTTTCGGAACTTCAAGCCCTATGTGTCAAACCACCATACCTGGTTTTTCACAAGGATAGAGTATCCCGCAGACCGAACCCATCCTTTGTTCCTAAGGTTTGTTCTAATTTTTGTCTGCAACAATCACTGGAACTTCCAGTTTTCTTCCCAAAGTACTCAAACAGAGCGGAATACATCTTTCACACCTTGGATGTCCACAGACAATTACGCTTCTATTTGGATAGGACGCACCAAGCACGAAAAACAGATCAGTTGTTTGTGTCCTTTTCAGACAATAAATTGGGCAAAGCCGTCACGAAAGTCACTATTGCCAAGTGGATCAGAGACTGTATCAGTCATACTTACTTCATTTCTAACAAAGAGCTTACAACTACAGTGAAAGCTCATTCTACCAGGGCTATGGCTACTTCGGCAGCTTTTCATTCCAAGCTTGCTATTAGTGACATTTGTGCGGCGGCTACGTGGTCTTCCCCTCACACCTTTATTTCTCATTACAAATTGGACGTGGCATCTCGGGGGCGAGCTTCCTTCGGTTCCACAGTTCTCAGGAGTGTTTTCCAGTGAGCCACCCAGGAATCAGGTGCTAGGGACGCTGTCCCATCAGTACAGAATGTAGGCGAGATAGGATCACATTACATCTTTTAGTTATGTACTTACCATAACTTTAGATGTATGGGATCCATCTCACCTACATTCCTAATAACCCACCCTCCTTCCCCCTGCCTTGGAGACCAGAAGAGACCGGACAGTCCGAGTTCAACTGTTTCATCTCTTGAAACACCTGGCAATATTATATCAACAGTCTATGTGTGTGTGCATGTGTGCGGACAAACAAGATCTGGGGAAGCAGTGGTGGTGCATCCCGGGATGTGGGATAGCTCAGCCAATAAGAGACTTTGTTCTATAGTATAGTGTGCCGAGTCGGAGCCGAGGATCGGCTCCGAACCCATCAGTACAGAATGTAGGAGAGATGGATCCCATACATCTAAAGTTATGGTAAGTACATAACTAAAAGTTATCCTTTTTTCATCTTCTATCACTTTTGGACCTCCTCTAGCAATTGAATGAGAACTTCCCTTTTCCTTTGTCCTAGATATTCCACTTAAAGAAAGAATTATCAAGTTTATATGCTCTGCTCTGTTCTTTCCAAATGTGTCTCCTGTAGCATAGCTATTTGCACTCTGTAGTTTTAATATAGTTCACTACTCTCTCTGTTTTGTATATACCTGTGAAACCATTCACATTCAAATATAGTATGGAAAGTGTTGCCATTCTAAGAAGTTATTCCCATCGGTTATGTATAACAGCTTTTTTTAATGTGTAGTTTCAGCTTTTGTGTTACATGCATACACTGTTTGGCAGGTTGAGCTTTTATACAGTAGTTTCTTGTCATATCCATTTGAACCTATGTCACATCTTACAAGATCCGTTGTTTTAATGAAAACCCTCAAAAAATAAAAAGCAAACACATCCCAGAACACACCCCCATAATCTCTTAGTATTAACACCCAAAACTGTGTACATCTTCAAACAATGAAGTTTAACCCTCTCAATAGGAACAGTTGTCCCAGATTAACAGCTACAATCACAGGCTTGAATTGACCTACAATGATGGTTATCCATACTAGGATGCATGGTGTGGCCTGTACTTCTACTTATACTAAGTGCTGTCTGGTTTTTTTTTCTTATCTTTATTCCTCTCCCAGATATAGGAAGCAACTTGAATACTTTCATAAAACATTATCTTTTAGCCATTAAAAGTGTTCTGTTTTTATTGCCCTTATCAGCTTGTATCCATAGAAACATGAGAACTACATGTACAGTTGCCTTGCCTGCAGCTACAAGTGTCCCATGATGCACTGTGAGCATTATTTACTTGCTTCCACTTAGAGCTAGTTATTAGATCAAGCCAAGGGACTTAATCCAGCCATTTCCATATGTAAAAGTAAGAAAAAGCATATTACTTTCACTTGTATCATGCTCTTTTTTCCAGGTTTTCTTCTCTTTTTACATTGAAGTGTCTACATTTCTTAAAGCTGAACAAGAAGAAAGAAAAAAATGGCACCCATTTACTTTAGTATCCATATTACACTCAAAAATAACTGAAAAAGGTTTAGTATATAGCATGTAGTATGTATCATGTGTTATAAAATGCTTTTAAGAACAAAAACAGTTGCCGTTTTCTCTCTTCTTAATGTTCTTCCAAACATTAATGATATGAATCAGGGCATATGCTTTGGGGCCCCTGCTATTTTAACAAAGTAAAAAAAGTGGTGTGTTTCCAGGTTTTCATGTTCACCATATTTCCCAAATGTGATTGATGCTTTGCAATCCTACATTTATTCATTCATTTTTGAGTCACTGGTTTTCTTCCTGTTGATCTCTATCTCCCAACTCCAGTCTCTAGTTCATTCTTAATGTACCCCTGGTACTCCTAGTAAAATCCTGTGCTTTCTGTCTCACAAGCATTTTTCTTTGGGACATTATAAAAGTCTTCACTGGCATATGAGCTTCATTATGAGAAGAATATGAAGCAGAATCCCCTTCTGTTTCATAGCTCATTTTGTCTTGGACAAACTTTGTATTTCTTCCAGTGCGTGACTTTGACCCACCAAGAAAATGATTTCTAAAGCTAGCTGGGTATAGCATCTTGAATCTCACATCTGCTTCTCGATGTTCCCTGATTGATGGAATAAACATAATCCTCTGCTGCTTGGTTTAAATTGAGTAATCGTTTTCCATAAACACTCTACTGCCTCCAGCTTTAAGTACTTTGTCCATGTTCTTCATGTTGATCCCTCTGACCTCTGCAAGAAGGTTTTTTGTGCCACATTTTTGTCAGAGTCAACTCTTTCTTCTGGTAGGATTGCATCTTTACTATGAGGTCTTGACTAATTTCTCATGGCCAGGTTTAGAGCATACACACAATGTGCCCTTTCAATTAACATCTAGTGGCATGCCAGTCCAGTTGCTTATTTGTTTTTGCGTAAAATTAATATGTTTTTTTCCTTCCAGTTTCTCTGCCACAGCAGAAAATCTCTGTCCTCTAATTCTACCATGTTTTAAAACATCTCTTTTTGATCAGTCTCATACTCAGCCAGCCTTTTCTTCATTTTGACCTCTGATTTTTTGCAGTTTGATCAGCTCATGTGAATATCTGTTAAAAGCTTCTTCCATTTTTTAGCCATACTTTATTTGAGCACATTTGACTTATTTTTTTCTATATTACTGTAACTGATTCTTGCACCAAAGCTGGAGCTTGAACTGCTTTTTGCTTAACAGCTGCAGGAATCTTCCTGGCCATTGTTTTCTCCTCACCTTTTGTAGTTGATTTTCTTTCAGGTTCTCCTAATATCTTTTTTGCTGGCATCCAGACAGTGCACTTACTAGCCAGTAACTGAAATTTACCCAAAAACACATTCACTGGCTCACTCTTCTGAGTTTCTGTGTTCACAATGGGAGAAACCAAATTAAGCTGTCATTCAGTATGCAGCAATCTTGGAAGGCTCAGTTTTTGCTTCCTCTTAGTAAAAATAAATATCTTCAATAGAACTTATTTCTCCCTCCTTTTATTTCATTCCCTGACTGTCTCTCCTCCTTAACTTCAGTTTTAGAGGATCTCCGTAGGGTGACTCAGCGGTGTAATGATTGGTATCTGTATTTTCTGACTGTGGATACCATCAGTTTTGTCTTTACTTGTTCCCCCATGTCTGCATTGATTTCCAGTGCATATGCCTGTTTCCTGTCTTCTTTCAAAGATGTGTTCTTTTATTGGCCACACTGAAATAGTCTCTGTATATAACCTTTTCTCGTGTAAATAATTAAATGTGGCTTTTATCATGGCTGAACAAGATCTGCACAGACTAGTCCGTTTACCTGATTAACAAATGGTGATGTAAAATCAAAAAACACTTAGAAAATCTGTATCATGTCTCCCTCTTTCCCCTTTTTTCACTAAAATGCATATTCCTCTTCGTTCTAACGTTCTTTTTTTGCTGTGTCTCACAAAGTCCCTTTAATCACCCTTCCTTTTCATACTTTCCTTCAGTTCACAAATATAAGATATTTTCTCTGTAAAGCCTCAAAAACTACACATGGTACTGCTAGTGAGGCTGTACTGGTGCCTTGTAAAATGGGGATAAAGACATCCAAATATGTAATAAACTTGTTCATTGGAGGCTTGCTGCTGTTTTGAATACCTTAATTTGTTTTCCCCTGTATTGAAGAATGGTAAGTCATAGTATTAAATACTGCACATTTTTAAGGAACAACATTAAGCATTATTTGAGTGGCACTGGGAAATTTGCTCATATTAAAATATTGTAAACCTTAGCTGTTTGCAATTTTAAAGCATACCATTTGTTTCCAGTTTTTGTCACTGCTGTACTTATTCGCATTTGATTTAGTAATATGCATTCCATTACATTTTGCTGCTGTATTTTAATTAAACCATTGTTTTTTTCAACAGGACGGTGACAGGATGTCTGATGCTTCATCCCTTGCACCCTTCGGCTTAAAACCTCGTTCAGGTGAGTGTTTTTACCATATACCATTGAAAATGTATCTTTTTGCTTGTCACTTCTTTTTATCTTAATTTATGACATGTTTAAGTTATATAACATGATGCTTACCATGCCTTTTATTTCCTTTTGCTCTGTTTTGACAGCTAGCACAATAAAACGTAAATGAAACGAGGTAGTAACACACCTGTGTGGGCAGATGGATGAAACCCTAAGTGTGATGCACATATTTTATGTTAGATTAGTAGTGTGGGTGTTGGAGGGGGGGTGGGAGTGAATGGCCATTGCCAACTCTCCCATCTTGTGTGTATGGGGGGGGTTGGAAGTAGGGAGGTGGCTCTGGCTCTCTACTTGGATGAAACCTAGCAAGAGCACTGGATGTTTCCCTTGTGGTACATGAGCCTGCAGAGCACATACTATTAGGTATTGCAGTGGACATAGCTACTCGGGAATTGATGCATATGTGAGAAAGCATGCATCCTTTTCTCTGGTCAGTCAGTGTTGTCAAGGTTAAGGGAGCCTCCAAGATAAAGTATTTCCTACTACTATAAACTGAGAGAGCTAAACCCAGCTATGCAACCTTGCCAAGCAAACTGTATGCTGTCATAGGTCAGACTTCCAGGCCCCTGCTTGTAAATGTTTCATCTCCCAAACCCCTGCCTGCAGATGTCCTTCAAGGATGCATCTGCAGTCATCACATATGGGTTGTCCTGCCTCAGGCAGCCCTTTGGTCGGCCGGATTCCAAAGTCTGGGTCTGGCCTTGGCTGATGTCGCACTTTCCCCGACGTCAGAGTGTCTGGGGTATAAAAGCATCAGCCAACGCCATTTTCCTCAGTCTTTCTTGCCGCGTGGTGCCCAAAGCAGAAGCAGTTCGCAAGTGCCGGTCGGCCAGCTCCTGTGATTCAGCTACCGAAGACTTCGAAAAAGCTAAGTACCCCGTTGGGGACTCTTTCTTGCCTCAGCCGATGTCAGATAAAGTTAATAATTGTTTAACTTGTGGGAAACAAATACCTCATAAGGATTTCCACTCTTACTGCCTCCCCTGCCTAGGCCCAGACCATGACGTCTCGGCCTGTTCAGCCTGTGCTTCCTTCAACCGACAAACTCTTAGACGTCGGTCGGAGTTTGCAGAGGAATTCTTTGGGGCTAGTTTTGCTTACAAGTTGCCATCGGAGACTCAGACTTCGCATTTAGTTAAGAAATGGAAGGACAAGGACCGGCACACGCGGGCTGAAACCACGGTCAGGCCTACCGCGAGTGTCTCGGTCTCGGCTGAAACGGAGTCCTTGGTACTTCCGATTACCGAAACCGCACAACCGACTACCTCGGCCCCGGAGGCCCCGGCCGAGTCGGTTATTGAATTACCTTCTGAAACTGGTGTCCAGGAACCTTCCGACACCATTCCTTTAGACAAGTCTACTCCTGCACGTGGTGCAGCCAGACCTCCTGCTTCCATGTCCATTAAGGCTTTCTCTAGGGCTAAAGCTGCTAAACTTACTAAAGCTTTGCCTCCCAAGGTTACCTCTCAGAGACCTTCTACTGGCTCACAGATTCTCAGCTTAGCAGAGGATCTTATCTCCTTAATTAGAGGTTCTCAACCTCATCCGGACAGGGGCTCTCAACCACCTCCAGACAAAAGGCCCAGGGTTGAGCCCTCTGACCCCCACTCCTCAGATGAGTCCACTGATGGCTCTACTCTGTTAGACCACCAGGAGGAGGCTTATTCATCCTACGAGGATTCTGATGCTGAAGAATCTATTCCCTCGGCCTCCCCTCCTGAAGAGTTTTCCTTTGGAGAGACATTACACTCTATGAGAGAACATTTTCAATGGCAGGGTCAGGAATTCTCTGATTCTAGAAAGAGATTAAGGACCTTTTTACATTTACCTCAGCATAGGCCTTTAGCTATACCTCCTGTTTTGAATGTTATTGATGATGTGTACTCTGATGCTAGTACAGCCCCTGACTCTCTCCCTCCGGCTCCTGCCAAACCTGATTGGTACTACAGGGCCCCGGACTCACATCTACACCTGTACAAGGCCCACTCTGCTGATCCAGAAACTATTTCCCAGGGCCCAAAAGGGGTTGCAGCTGCCACTGCTAGAAATCCTCTACCCTCTGAAAGGGAGTCCAGAGCTTTAGAGAGATGGGGTAAGAAAGTGTATACTTCTGCAACTCTTTCCATGAGGGCATTAAATTATCAATTACATATGATACAGTACCAAGAGTATTTGTTAGATGAATTGCATAAGAAACTGTCTTCCTCTGAACCCCTTGATCGCAAATCCCTTCAGGATCTGGTACATAACTCCTAGCAGGTTAGTAACCATTTCTTGCAGTGTGGTTATGATGCACTGGAAGCTTCATGTAGGTCAGCTGTGACAGGTGCAGTCATATGTAGGCATGCCTGGCTGAAGGAACAATCTCTGCCAGACCATGTTAAAGCTAAGCTTTTGGATGCTCCTATGGAAAAGCAAAAATTATTTGGTTCCACGGCTCAAGAGGTCTTAAAGAAATTTGAAGAAAAGGCAAAATCTGTGCAAGCAGTCAAAGACTTTCTGCAAGTCCAACCACCGAGATTCAGCAGAAATTGGCCTACTAAGAATTGGTCCTTTCCGGACTCAGACAAATCTCAGAGAGGCAGGAATAGGCGTGCCAGAGGTAGAGGGCAAGCTAGAGGCTCCTACAGAGGCCGTCAATGGCAGCCTCCCAACCAGAGAGGTAGTGCAGGAACTTCAACTGCTACACCAGGGCAGACTCAATGACTTTGTTTTGACTCCGCCGACCAGGGCTCAATTAGAAGCACCTTTGGGCGGAAAGCTTTCTTTATTTTCAAAAAATTGGCACAGCATTACAAGAGACACATGGACACTGCAAATAATAGACAAAGGATACAGGTTCCATTTCCACACATTGCCAAAAAGAAAAGGCATGCCAGACCTGCCACCAAATCAGAGGGCAGAGGCTTTGAAACAAATTTCCAACTTAATACAAATGAAAGCTATAGAAAAGGTACCTCTTTCAGAACAAGGCCAAGGATTTTACTCCAGATTATTCCTTGTTCCAAGAAAAGAAAATCAATGGAGGCCTATTCTCGACTTGTCCGCACTCAATACTTACCTCATTGTGCCAAAATTCAAAATGCTGACTCTACAGCAACTCCTTCCCATGCTGGGCAAGGGGTCTTGGCTGGTAACTCTAGACCTCAAGGAGGCATACCTGCATGTCCCTATCAGACAAAGTTGCAGAAGACACCGCAGATTTCTTGCTGGGTCAGAGCATTATCAATTCTCAGCATTGCCCTTTGGCTTATCTACTGCGCCCAGAGTATTCACGAAATGCCTGGCTTCAGTAATTGCACACTGCAGACTTCAGGGGATTCAAATTTACCCATATCTGGATGACTGCCTTATACAAGCGGACAGCAAGCAAACTTTGTTAAAGGACTTGGATTATGCCATCCACCTACTGCAGGCCTTGGGATATACAGTCAACATCCACAAATCAAGACTTGTTCCATCCCAAAGAATAACTTTTCTGGGTGCAGATCTAGACACAACCACCCAAATGGCCTTTCTCACAGAAGAAAAACAAAAACAACTACCGGATTACTTCAAGAATCTGACAAGACAAACTCAGCTGACTGCAAGGAAAATCCTGCAAGCCCTGGGTTACATGGCATCTTGCATTCTTCTGATCCCACAAGCAAGGCTGCATATGAGAAAATTACAATGGTACCTAAGGAGTTTATGGACTCAGCACAGTCACAGCTTAGAAACCTTGATCCCACTCATTCCATGCCTCCAAAAGGAATTTCTGTGGTGGGCTCAAGCCTGCCAGTCGAACAACGGGTTGCCCTTCAGCAAGCCAAGAGCCAACCAAACCATCACTACGGACGCTTCAGACCAAGGTTGGGGAGCACACCTGGAGGACAGATGTATCCAAGGGCTATGGTCACAAAGAGAGCGGTGCATGCACATAAACCAAAAGGAAATGCTGGCAGTGATACAAGCAATCAAGGCCTTCAAACTTTTTCTTCATCAAGGCCACCTACTCATAAGGACAGACAACACCACAGTTATGTGTTACATAAACAAGCAAGGAGGCACCCATTCCTACCCTCTTTGCAGACTGGCAATGAATCTATGGGAACTTTCCTTGAAACTCAATATACAGCTGCAGACCCAGTTCGTGCCAGGAGAAAGACAATATACTGGCAGACAGCTTAAGCAGAAATATCATGGATGCACACGAATGGATGCTGCACCCAAACATCTTCTTACTCATAACACAATCGTGGGGAAGGCCGGAAATAGATCTGTTCGCCTACCCCCACAATCATCAACTGAAGAAATTCTGCTCAAGGACATACCACCCACAAGCATGGAAAGTGGACGCTCTCTCTTTCAGCTGGAAAGCTCTAGCAGTGTATGCTTTTCCACCTCTCCCATTAATGACCAAGGTCTTACTGAAGATCAGGACAGAGCAGCCCAGAGTTATTCTGATAGCTCCAAACTGGCCAAGACAGCACTGGTACCCACTGTTAAAGAGCATGTCACAGACGAAACCGTGGCCTCTCCCCCTATGGCCACTTCTACTGACGCAGCACAATTTCAAGACTCTGCATTCCAACCTGAAAACCTTGCAGCTAACTGCCTGGAAAATACCATGACTCCTCCTCAGGATAAGCTATCCTAGAGAGTGAAGGATATTATTATGGAAGCTCAACGGCCTTCCACAAGGAAGGCATATTCAGCAAAATGGAAAAGATTTCACACTTGGAACACAACAAAGGGCCTAGATGTGACAGTGATGAACATGGCACATATACTGGAATATTTGGCAGAATTGTTCCACAATGGCCTGTCTTACTCTTCCATTAAGATACATGCCTCAGCAATTTCAGCAGAATACAATGTTAATCCACCTGTCTTCTCTCATCCTCTCCTGAGACCATTTCTAAGAGGAATCAAAAACATCAATCCTCCAAGGAAACCACCTCTACCTACTTGGGACCTTAACTTCGTGTTGGAAAAACTAACACTTCCTCCCTTTGAACCAGCAGCATCTGCAGATCTACAGTTTCTGTCTTGGAAAACTGCCTTCCTTCTGGCCATAACCTCAGCAAGAAGAGTATCTGAGTTACAAGCTCTAATGGCAGTACAGCCATTTCTTATCTTTCATCAGGACAGAGTTTCATTGAGAACCAATCCTACATTTATGCCAAAGGTGGTATCCAGGGTATCTTTGAACCAAGCTATTCACTTGCCTACATTCTTCCCACAACCACAAAATAAAGGGGAGAAACTTCTGCACACCCTGGACATACACAGACATTTGCGCTACTACTTGGACAGAACTAAAAGTTACAGAAAGACTGACCAGCTGTTTGTAGCATATGCTGCTGGGGCACAAGGAAAAGCAATTTCCAAACAGATAATTTCAAAATGGGTAGGAAATTGCATTCGTTTTTGTTACTCCTTTCATGGAAAAACTGTGCCAGCTGACATTAGACCTCATTCCACGAGAGCCACAGCCACCACCACAGCCTTCCTAAGAGGGGTGGCTACCGAGGACATTTTAGAAGCTGCTACATGGAGCTCCGTGCATACATTTGCCAAGCATTACAATTTACCTTTATACTCCAGATCCAGAGCAGGCTTTGCTATGGCAGTCCTGCAGGGTATCTTAGCTACACCATCCTTTACTTAGTACCTCCACCCCCAGATTGGCTATGGTATTCTACCCATATGTGATGACTGCAGATGCATCCTTGAAGGACATAGTACAGTTTTGTACCTACCATAAATGTAGATGTCCGATAGGTATGCATCTGCAGTCAGGTTTAACCTCCCTCCTTCCCCTCTGTGGTATACTTCTTGGGTACTTACCCCTCTTATAGCTAGCTGGGGGGATCTATTGTGGTGTATTTGTTTTTATAGTACTGTGCATGTTTGGATTTGTTTTTACAATGCATATCTCCAAATTTTAGCCTTCCTTAGAGGGCACCTGGCATCTGGGGCAAGAAAAACTGAGGAAAATGGCATCGGCTGATGCTTTTATACCCCAGACGCTCTGACGTCGGGGAAAGTGCGACATCAGCCGAGGCCAGACCCAGACTTTGGAATCCGGCCGACCGAAGGGCTGCCTGAGGCAGGACAACCCATATGTGATGACTGCAGATGCATACCTATCGGACATCTACATTTATGGTAGGTACAAAACTGTACTTTATCAAGGGTATCAGAACTTATCAGAGATTTGGGATGCATGGCTAGGCTTAAAAATGCCCTTGTGGTCGTTAGCCTAGTAAACACTTATGAACCTATGAACTTGATGAAATCATACCAAACATCACTCATAAAATCACGCAAAAACTTCTGGAAAGAGGTCAGCCATCTTACAAGATAGAAGAGCAATTCCCTCCATGAATTCCACATCTTCTTAACTTTCTGCCTCCTTTTATTTCTCATTTCAACCACCTTGCAACTCACTAAATACATCAGCCCGATACCACATTCTGTCTCAGAAGCAGCATGTCTTTTGTTGTGGGTGGAGTAAATCCAAAACTATCTTGACACTCAAAGACAATATTCTTCTTTGATTGTATAAAGGCCTAATTACTGGAGCAACATTTTTTTGACTTTACCAGGACCTTTCATCTTGTTTTATTCTCCTAGACCATTGAAATAGGCATCACTGATGATGCACTGCTGTGGTTCAAAAACTACCTCTGTAACTGCCACTTCAGAAATTTTTTCTTAAAGATCATTCCTCTTACTGTATCTTCCCTTCTCAAATAAAAGCACATTTCAAGATTCTAGAAAAATGCAACTGTTTTCTCTCTGGTCATGTAACTTAACCTCTTCATTCCCTTCACATTTCTACTTATCTTGCTCGGACTCTGTTTTTGATTGTGATTCTTTCGGCATGCCAACTCTGATTTCCACTTTGTATAGGGTGGCACATTGGCATAGTAGATAGTGTTGCCACCTGACAGCAAGAAGTTCCCTGGTTCATTTCTCAGCTGAGGTGACTTCTGTGTGGAGTCTGCTTGTCCTCCTGGTTGTTTGAGTGGGTTTCCTCCATGTGCTCCAGTTTCCTTCCACATTCCAAAGATGTATGCAGTGGGTGGATTGGACACTGTAAATTGTCCATAACTGTGGTTGTGCATGCAAGTGTGTAATGTGGAAGAACAACTGCAACAGGGTTAGCCACCCAGTGGTGTAAACTTTGGCTCTAGATGATTGTCACTGTTGAAGTGACACCATGACCACATGTGCAAAAATGGGCAAAAGAGGTTGTGGATGTCTAAATGGATATTGTCTTTTTCACTCGCTCTGTATATGATGTATTCCTTCAAGCCAACTATGAAATTCACTTTGTATATAATGTGTGTGTGTGTGTGTGTGTGTGTGTGTGTGTGTGTGTGTGTGTGTGTGTGTGTATATATATATACATATATATATATATATATATATATATATATATATATATATATATATACACATATATGTATGTATTGCATTTTGTCGTTCACTCTCTAATGTTATGCAACTGTTGTCTAGCTATTGTGTTTCCCCTGGGCTGAGACTGAAATGAGTCCAATGGGATTTGAGCTCTACCATGGTTAACAAATTCAGAATAAAATAAACAAGGGGCTAGGCCATTCTGCAACACCTAATTCACCACTGGGGAACAAATGGGCTTGACTGTGTGCTGTTAGATGAGCTGTCAGGCAGGTGGCTGCATTGAAGAGGAAAGGAGGGAATTAAATAAACTGATCTTTTAGAGGCTTTAGACCTTTACATACACAAAACTGACTTTCACACCAATATAGTTGTTATTGATCACACTGGTCTCATGAACTCTGTTCATTATTTTTTTAAAGATTTTTCAGCATATATCTGGACAATCTTTCCTGACAAGTATCACTGTGGAAACAAAATCTCTGATATTTCCATGATGAGATTCTACATCTCCTGCATAGTAAGTGACAGTGAAGTGGATGACTGTAATCCTAGGGGATATTTAATGTTAAATTTCATTGTTCTTCACCTCTGAGAAGATATCACAGATAATTTTAAAAAAAGGGTAACATGGAGTTTTTTTTGCCATTTGGTCTCTTGTCACAGAATACAAATCATTGCAGTAAAGTAGAGACCTGGTAATGCTTCTGCTTCAAAGTCCAGGTCCTCTTTCTACATATAAATACAGATTGAGTCCTCCACTGACTACACTCATTTGATCAGTAACAGCTCATTCCTTCTTGGCAGTACATTATTTTCAGCTTTCATCATTAGAGGCATCATTGCTGTCAGAAGTTTGACTGTGCTGCAGCTGTGTCTTGTACGAAAGGCTCAGAGCATTAGGGAGCTGCAAACTTGTCTGATCAGTTGCTTCAGGAAGATGGTGAGCTACTGAGAGCTTTCTGCTAGTCTTACCCTTCTCCCAGGCTCACTCTCTCGTTAGTCAAAGATCAACCACCCTTTTATAGTTGCAGTCTTAGTTACTAGGTTCAGATGGTGATGCCTCTGATGATGAACAGTTCACCTTTTGTCAGTTTCAGTAGTTTGATTGACTTCTGAATCCTCAGACTGCATATTAGGAAATCATTCCTCACTGGCCCTGCTGTGCTAGAATGGCTGCCTTATCCTCCTCATAGGTCTCACTCAGTGTCTAGCATTTTGGCTCAAGTTCTGCGTACCTAGAATAGACACTTTTACCATTAAAAAACAGGCTGAGGCTTAATGCCTGCAGATGAAGAAGATACAGAGATAGAAGGATAGTACGACATTGAAGCTTCTACTCAGGCATACTAAACCCCACCCAGTGACGTAATTTCAGTATACATCTAGTTTATTAAAGGTTAAAGTACATTTCCCATTTATTAGAAGGAGAAGCTATGCCCTTTGTAGGCTGTATTACACATTGTTTTTTTTACTTTACAAATAGCAAGTTGTGTTACTAGTATGGATTAGGAATTAAAAGAAAATGACATTTGAGTTAGGTATGCATATGATTAGTTTTGTCTAATATAGTAAATGCAGTTGTTTCTGTCCTTATTTAATTTCACATCACTCTCAGAAGTGACATCTGAAGTAAAACTGAGGCTTCATTGAATGAATTGATTTTGGATCTTTCTGCAGATCTCATGTTAGATGAGGACTTGCTTTGGTAGACCTTTCAACATGTTATCTGAGGTGTCAGAGACTAGCTGTTGGTTGGACATTACAGACTGACCTTGCAAATACTGTTGCAGTGGAATCTTCAGAGAGAGAGAGAGAGGGAAGAGAGTGAGGGAGATCCTGTGCTCCACACTGAAAGTATAGTAAAAATTGTATAATTACCTAGTGAAACTGTTTAGCATTGCTTGGTCATTCTCACATTGACTTCTGTCAGTAGTTCCATTTCTGTCTGTGTCTCCTCTGCCTTCAGTTAACTTCATTGGTGTCTGCATCATGACCCATAAGACATCCAGCTCCTCTGCAAAAAAAAAAAAAAAAAAAAATGAAATCTCTTCAGTCATTCATATGTATTCTACTTGGTAAATCACCTGTCAAAGCCACAGGTAAGTCATTTGTCCCCCAGACTTTTGCTCCCTCAACTTGAAGTTGAAGGCCAGCATTACAAAAAAGGTCATTTCCAAACTTAAGGACAAAAATGAAAAAGAAACGATCCTTGAAACAAAACTCTACTACAGCAGCAACGGCATTTGCCAGTAAGTGCATTAAAGCATCCTGTGTAGAAAATGAAAACATTGTCATCTATGTTAGCATGTCTGGCAGGAGATTTGTGTATATTCTCAGATTAACGTGTATGCCAGCATGTCTAATTGTGAAAATGTAAATAAGTTTTTTAAATGTTGAATATTTCATTGTTTAAACAGAATGTTTAAATAATCTGTCAATGTTGATACATTTGTGATTATGCATGTTTGAGAGGAAGTGTCTTTTAGTACTGTAGACAATCAGATGAACAGTAGGTGATGTCATTAGAATGCTCCTGGTTGCTAGGTGATTTTTTTGAACAGCTGAATGACAGAAAGAACTTTTTCAAGCAGCTGTTAGTTTTAAAAGTAAGACAGTTGAGACTGTTAATCTGTGCAGTTAGTCAGGTGCTGAGCAGTTTGTGAAGAGGTCAGTCAGTTACAGTGCTGTGCAATGATACCAGAAAAAAAGAAAACTCACCAAAAACTGTAAGCCTGCCTTTGCCTTGCTGTTTTGTTAGATTATGTCAAGGACAGTATTCTCTAGTTAGATTAGGAAAGCTTAATTATTAAGACAGAGTTTTTCTAAAATAATGGACTTCTATCCTACAGTTTAATTTTACATTTCTCATGACTGAATTCTGGTGTTTATTGATTTACATTCTTGTAATCATTTTTACTTACTATTAAATGTTTTCATTAGTTTACATCATGGCTAGTGGAAATCAGTGTGCTCCTTAGAGATTAGAGAGTGCTTATATCTGTTTGATACTCCCCAGATCACCTCAAAGACTGTGCTTAATATTGTCTCATTTTGTGCATATTTGATTTGTGCATTTATTAAAGCTTTTACTGCATAGGCAGTAGGTTGTCCCTGTTGTAGTAGTACTTACTGCTCTTAGGAGTTTTTGCCTTGCATCCACTTGTACTGGTGTAGTTAATGGTATATTGTAATATCTCAGTGTAGGCACAGTTGTTACCAGCTTCTTTAGTAAATCCATACTTCTAGCTTGGTCCTTTGACCAACTCCAAACTGCTTTCTGGTCAGTTAAAATTTTTTAGAAGTACAGTAATATTTGAGAGATTTGATGTAAACTTAGACAGGTGTACTATCCCCAAGAACCACAGGAGTCTTGCGTTAGAGGTTATATGTTTGCAGTGGCCTGCACCTTATAGCAGTATCTGGCTGCAACCTGTTGCCAATTAAAAGATGATGTACACCATCATACCCACTGTACCGAACTACTCGGTTTTTACCGAGTTTTGGGGTCCAAATAATGGGGTGCCATGATTCCCGAGTGGCACCCCTTAATTTCCAAATTTCCCAGCTGTTTTATTTGAATTTTCTTTTTCTGGCTTTTGAGCTGATGTCATCACCTGCACGATGACATCAGCTGTGTGGAACAGCCTGCCAGCCTGTCGGAATTGAGCTCAAACAATAACGAGTTAATTTCCAGTCAGCCACGAGGGAATGGAACTCCTGTTTAAGCTGCAGGAATAAGGGAATGGAACTCATAGTGAGCAGCAAGGCTAGAATGGACAGACAACTGCAGAGGTAATGATGAGAAATGCTGCAGAGTTAAGTTCCCTTACTTAGCTTTCCATTTTTAGTGAGAACTGAGAAATTCTGCTGTGTAATTCCGTAGCTTGCAGAGTTTTTAGCTTTCTATTTTAATGAGAACAAAATGTGTGTGGAGAAATGCATTATGCTGCTGTGTGAGTAGAGTTGAGTTCCATAGCTTCAGTAATGTTGCAGGTTAAGTTCCTTACTTAGCTTTCCTTTTTTTGCGAGAATGGAGAAATGCTGCTGCTGTGTAGTTCCTTAGATTGCAGAGTTTAGCTTTCTGTTTTTAATGAGAACGAAATGCATTATGCTGGTGGTGTGTGTGTGAGAAATGCTGCTGTGTAGTTCCTTAGCTTGCAAAGTTTAGCTTTCCATTTTTAATAAGAACGAAATGCATTATGCTGGTGTGTGTGCAAGAAATGCTGCTGTGTAGATCCTTAACTTGCAGAGTTTAGCTTTTCATTTTTAATGAAAACGAAATGCATTATGCTTGTGTGTGTGTGAGAAATGCTGCTATGTAGTTCCTTAGCTTGCAGAGTTTTAGTTTTCCGTTTTAATGTGAATGAAGTGTGTGTCTGGAGAAATGCATTATGCTGCAGATGTTCCTTACTTAGCTTATCCTTTTAAGTGAGAATGGAGAAATGCTGCTGCTGTGTACTTCTTTAATGAGAACGGAATTGTGTGTGTGTGTGTGTGTGTGTGTGTGTGTGTGTGTGTGTGTATATATAGAATGCCCCAGGTGAATATACCGGATGGCTAGAGGTACTCCGGCTCAAACCCTGAGCCGTGGGTACAGGTAACAAGGGCCTGAAGTCCCTACCCACCACCACTTCCACATTTATGCCTCATATTTTTGTTCTGCTCTTCATAAAATCTGTGTTTTTTGGGATATTTGTGGAAGATCAATTTGAATTTCAGACTTCATATTCTTCAGAAAATAAATAGTAACACAACCTTTTGTTCTAGCAATTTTCTAAGTTTATAAGATCAGTATTTGAAATGTGTCCCTGTTTTTGGGGCTGTATTCCCCCATTATTGGCTTTGTCCTGTTTTTTTGTGCTAAGAGGTTGAGAGCTCTGGTGAGAACTGAGAACTGAATTCTGTATTCCCCCATTATTGGCTTTGTAGAGGTTTTTTGTGCTAAGATGTTGAGAGCTATGGTGAGAAGTGAGAACTGAATTCACTAAATGATAGCCATTTAAGTTTCAGTCTTCCTATCTTTCAGGAAACTGCTTATTTTGCATAGTGGGGTGTTGCTCTGACTATAGTGCACAGAGTCCTGAGTTCAAGACTTGGCAGTGAAAACGCATAATGGTAACACAACATTTTATTCTAACAACTTTCCAACATTATACAAGCAATGTTTAAAATGTGTCCCTGGTTTTGGAGCTTTTGCCCCCTTCCCAATACATTTTGGCTTTTTCCAGATTTCTTGTGCTGCAAAGTTGAGAGGTACAGTTGAGTGTTGAGTGGATTTTACAAGGAGCTGAGAGCTTCAGGGAAAGAGAAGTTTAGTGTTGCTTACACTGAGTCTGCTTGCATTGTTAATAGCATAACAGGTTAAATACTTGCTTTTGATGCAGATTGCAGAAGGCTGTGGGTTCTACTCCTGCAGTATGTAGATGCATTGCTGATACTGTATTGTGTTGTTGTTCTTTTAAAGGGGGTGGGTGTATCAAGTCAAGGCTGTAGCTACAGATACAGCAGAAGTGAGAAAATGTCATGCGCAAGGGCATTTGTGCCTCAGTGGAAAGTGCAAAAAATATCATTAACCCAAATTCAGCAACAGAAAATCAGAATTATTATATTCTGTGCTGCATTATAAGAAAAATATTTTTAAACAACTACAGTACATTTTCCAGCATTCAAGATAAATCACATTTTTCCACTGCAGACAGTGGAGAAGCAAGAGTGGCCAGTTAACAGCACCTGGCTGGATTACGATGATAGTTTTTGATGCTTCAGGATGAATGTAGGAGAGGGTCTGTCAGTATTTGGTCCTGAACTAAAAATTGGAAGTCGTAAACCATGAAGTTCACCTAGTTTATTTTGTTGTCCATTTTACAGCTATTGAGTTGGTCTGATATCACAAATCAGAGTAAGTCAAGCAAAAAACTGAAATTGAAAATAAGTTTGAGAAGCTGTGCAAGATGCCCATGGCTTACACTACTGTCAGTGTAATTCTATTTTTATACACACACACACACACACACATATATATATATATATATATATATAATGTGTGTGTGTGTTATGATGGAAATGTTCTGAATTGGGCAGTATTGTCATTATTGGTTCATGCATTTTGTTTCATTGCCTATTGGAAAAACATTCAAACAATACATTTAAAATGCACTCTAACAAGTGTGCTGTATTATACAAGGAATATAATTTAATGAAGTCAGGAAGGTGTATCAAAGAACACATGTATGTTTCTTGTGTACAAGGGGCCTATGATTTGAAAACAGCCCAGTCCACCACTGGCCAGATACATTTTCTTTGGATGTGGTGTGGGTTTCAATGCTGTTTCAATGAACGTGAGTTTCAGGGGCAGAGAAGTTTTAATGCTATGTCTGTTTTCATTGCAACAGAATTGCTTTGTTTAGCAGCTGTATATTAGTTTGTGCATTGTGCTATAAAATGTAAATATAAAATCCAAATAATCATTGTAGAAGTTAAGCAGTATGCACATTCGTGTTTATGGTAAATGGGGCAAAAATAACCAGGTAATGGGACATTAGAATGGCTGCAGGGGGACTCTGGTGTTATGGTTGTCACTTTTTCGGTTTGCATTTGAAAACTGGTATACCACAATTCCAGTGGAGTGGGTGGGGTTACATAAATATGTATGCAGCTGTTATGTTAATCAGCATACAGATTTGTACCTATTTTTCTTGGGCCTTGTCCACATTTTTGATGTTTCCAGGTTGAGAGGTATGCACACCATTCTAACACTTTGCTGTGTCCACCCTCATTTTGTGATCTTAGTCTGTCTGGCACTTTAATCTAATGCCATGCCTTGGTTTGTACTTACCAAATGCTAAAAATTAATAATATTAACCTCCCCTTTTAAGGGCTTCAGTCATATCAGCTACAACATACTGAAAAACTTACGGTACTGACAAAATGCCAAATTGTATTCTCAAAAACCTGTATGTGACAAATGGTGTATTAATGGTACACCACTTTAAGGTTGCATGTTTAGTTTAACTAGACAAAATTCCTGATTAGCTTTAGTACTAAGAACTTTGCATTAGGTATAGTGACAGCTATTTTTGTTTTGTGTAAAGGTCAATGTGTTGTCTTGGAATCCTTTTGTTAAGGTCTTTTTGTGTCTGTATAAAACTTAATTTTATCTTACTTCACAATGGTTGCCATACTTTTGACTTACTCAGTTGGCTTTATCAGTTCAGCTTTCATATCAGGACTCTCCATACATTTGATCTGTTGCTCTTCTTTAATAGCTGTAAGCGCAAGTAGAGCATATTTCACTGGTAGAGCACCTGATGATAACTTAATATAATTCCCAATTTTCAAGCATCTTAAACCCTCATACAGATCAGAATGCTGCAGTCTGTTTTGTTTTTGCATCTGCAGTGATGCTTAAGTAATACAGGCATTCTATGTATAGTTTGTCTTTTCTGTGAGCATTTTGTATGCAGAACTCAAAATTCTGCGTTTAATCAATTTATTTTCTTTAGACTGTTCCTGTACTGACTTCGACCTACCACTTCTCAAACCTAGAAATCCATAGTCATCTCAAAAGTCTTCCTTGCTCCTGTGAATATGAGAACTGTCTTGCACGCACTTTCACTGAGCTGTGTCACAGAAAAATACTTTTTTTATTTGATTCTGCCCATATTGACTGTAAACTGTATTTTGTTCCCAATGTGCAGCTGTATTTCTTGAATTTTCTTAATTATATCCACAGAGTCATGTGCA
This sequence comes from Protopterus annectens, assembly GCF_019279795.1. Taxonomy (NCBI): domain Eukaryota; kingdom Metazoa; phylum Chordata; order Ceratodontiformes; family Protopteridae; genus Protopterus; species Protopterus annectens. Next base: position 629,830,256 of record NC_056749.1, read on the forward strand.
TCTTTGTAAAGCATGATGAGTTACTTGAACTGTGACTTCAAACAACTGCTTATATACATAATATTTACACATACAGCTCAACCAAAAATATAACAACAAGCATATGAATTTACTTTACTTGCAGCTTAAAGTTATCATTTTTAAAACTGATTCAGACTTCATATTACACTGTTTTCCTCCAGTATCAAGCTTTAACACAATACATTTGCCATTTTCCATACAGTGCCATTTTAATGTATGGGCACATGCGGCATTTGCCCAGGGGCCCCACGAGCCTAGGAGCCCCATGCTAATCTATGTACGTTGTGACTTGATGTCAATAAATAAATACTGCACTATACTAATTATAAATATTTCAAGAATTATAAAAAATAAGAAAATTATAAATAAAGCATTGTACAGTAGAACGTTGATCATCTGAAACATCAGTTATCCAATTGCAGACTTTCTAACATGTCAGTTATTGAAATGCAGCAGCAGCCTTCCTAACAATTGCATATGTTCGTGTGTCATCTGTTCTAAGTCCTATTCATTGCTGCCTTACTGTTTCCACAGTTCCATTTCAACAAGTCTCTTCTGGAGAGTGTGTGTGTGTATATAGATATATATATAGCTATATATCTATCTATACATACATATATATATATATATATATATATATATATATATATATATATATATACATATATATATACAAAATACCCCAATTCGGAATTTCAGAGTAACTGGTGGTTAGTGTTACTTTGCTCAGGCTCAAACCGTGTACCTTGGGTACAAGGAGTTGAGTGCACAGCTCTCAACTGTCAAGTTTTTCACAGAATGTCTGGAATTTGTGGCTCATACTTTTGTTCTCTTCCTTTTAAAATTTGTGGTTTTCTGGCACATCAGTGAGGACAGCAATGACAGCCATTTAAATTTCAGTCTTCTTATCTTTCAGAAAATGCATGGTAACACAAAACCTTTTAATGTTATATTGTCCTATCTCGCCTTCATTTTTGATGGTTGGGTTCAGAACGGAGCATCAGTACCGACTCAGCTGTATACTAAAGGTCAAGAGCTTTCACTGGCCCGAGACTATACCCTATCCCAAGATGTCTAGCAACTGTTACCCAGATCTCCTTTGCTGCTTGCTGCTTCGGGATTGCTTTTTCACTGGCTCAGGCTAAGTTTTCTCATTCTTTGCTTTTTGGTGATTTCTAGTGCTTAAATCTTTAATAAGTTAACTTTGTTAGATATCTTACTCTTTTGGGTGCCTGTTAAGTGTATTTGTAGATTTTGTGCCCCGTCGTTTTTTTCAGGCCTTTTCCCCCTATCCCGGCTAAACTTAGCTTCTTCTTAAATAAATTTGTCTAAGTTAGAGGATTCATTTTTTGTCCCCCTTTTTTTCTTAGCCCATTTTTAGTTAAAGGGCTCTCTCTCCCTGTTTTTTCTTAAACCTCCAAGGTTTCGCTGTTTAAGTTAGAGGCGTCTTCTCAGGTTAGAGGAGTCCGTTGTTTAACTTGGAGACCTCTCCTCTAACCCTCTCTTTAAAAAAAAAAAAAATTGGTCTTTCTCTTTCTGGTGTTAGTTTAGTTTACTGAGTTGGACTATACTTTACAGTGTGTCCCCTTTTGTACTGGTTGACTAATTGCTGATTGTGACATTACCAGGATGTCTAAAGATCCTACCAAAGAGACTAGACAGTCTGGTTTTAAAAAGTGTGACACTTGCACACAAAAAATGTCTATTATAGATGGGCACACTAGCTGCATTTATTGTTTGGGGGCTGTTCACCTGTAGGATTCTTGCTCTGTCTGTTATGCCTTTAGTTCAAAGGTCCTGCAGGAATGGAATAACAAAACATACTCAGGGGCTTATTAAAGGAGCCCTTCGCAATGGCCATTAAAGGAAATCAGGCCTCCAAATCTTCTGGCAAGTTCTCTAAAGCATCAGCTTCTTCAGCTCCAGTTTCTGAGCCAACGAAAAGACAAGACAAACAGGTTACTTTGGATCCGAAGTCTGTCTGTTCTGAGAAGGCTAAGTCTCCATCAGTTCCTCCTGAGTTATCAGAGCCTTCTCAGAATATAAAAGGAGCCAGTCACCATCCTTGGAGCCAATCCGTTTAGAGACACAGTCTCCTCTGCTGTAATTGGTGGCGGGTAGCCACAGATCATCCACCCATTCCTCTCGATCATCCAGGAGCCTATCTGATGATGATGTGGAGTGGGTGGTTAGGAGGTAAGTTCGGACACTGGCCCTAGCAAAAATATTATCGAGCCCAGCCCAGAAGGACGTGGAGCCGAACACCAAATCTGCTTTACCTGTCATTCCTTTTCCGACTCAGATGAGTTCGGAGCCAGAGTACCTGGAGATCCTTGTGGTGGAACTGTTGGACCCGAAAACCATCCCTGCTGTCTCTGTTCTGACCTCTGCTCCAATCTCTCCAATGTTGCCTCGACTTCAGGGGGGAGAGTCAAATCAGACCCTTGTCAGATCTGACTCTTCCACTCGGGGCTTCGACGCAGGTGAGTTTGGCACCCACGTCAGCCTGGAAGCCATCATCCTTGATGCGGTGGAAGTTTCCCGGTTCCTCTTAGCCAGAGGCTCCCTCGGGTCAGGATCATGGTGCCTTCAAGGTGATGAGGAGTGTGCTGTCCCTCAAGACTGCTCCACCCTTGGCTCCAGCTACTCTTCCCCCGAAAGGGCCAGTGTCAACCTCAACAACATCTCTCCAGTAGAGAGCCAATGATGCAGGACAGCCCAATGGGTGAGACACTGTCTTCTGAAACCTCCCCAGAGTATCTCTCTGAGGAGGTCCCTCGGAAGAGGGCCTCTAAGAGTAAACACCTACACTCCTCTGAGTCTGTCACATCGAATACGGACTTAGAGGATTCAGGAAGGTCCCCACGGTCACCCTCTGAGGATGTCTCATTTTCAGACATCTTAGAGATCCTGAAGCAGAAAGGTGACTGGAAGACCCTCTCCCCTTCTGAAGATGAGTCTGTATACCTGGAGGCATTCATCTCTCGACCCTCCACCTCTTGGGTGCCTCCATCTTTCGACCAACTTATTGCGATGGTCCGTTGAAAGGCATGGGGCTCTCCAGAATCCATGGAACCTGTTCCAAGGAGGCCCAACAAGTTTATTACTGCCCTGGATTATAAGCAGTTCTTGACCAGAAGTGTACCAGTTGATGCTATGGTGGTGGCGGCAGCCACAAAGAAGGAATTGGCTGAAACTTCTTCATCTGTCCATCCGCCAGATAGAGTCTCAAATGATGGACAGATACCGTAAGCGTATGTTCTCTTCAGCGGCCTTTACACTCTGGTTGCTGAACTACTTCTCCCATTTTAAAAGACTTCAGAGGAATCTCCTGAAGGAGCTAGGAGGTATTCTCCAGGGTACTACAGCTGTAGGGGTGCCGGACAAGGTAAACTGTCAGCTTGTGACTCTAAACTCTGTAGTAAACTCCTCCATGCACCTCATCTCCTACGCAGCCATTGGAGCAAGTAGGGCAGCAGGCACAGGAATAGCTGTGAGAAGACATTCCTGGATGTGCCTTTACGAGTTTGCTGAACCCTTTGTCTTCCTTTATAGATGCCCCTTTTGATGGCTTGTCCTTTTTCAGGCCAAAGGTTAGAGAGAGACTTACCAGGTGCGAACAAGATGACAAAACTCTGTCTGCCATGGGAGTACGTTTTTTCGTCCCTACCAGGCTTTATCCCAAACACCAGAAGGGTGGAAAAATGTGTTTCCAGAAATCCCAAAGAGCTTCGCTGGACATGTGGTGAATTTTCCCCCAGGGGCAGAGGGGAAAATAATAATGGAAGAATCCACACTCGCGGCAGGGGGGGGTCCACAGAACCACGGTGACAGAGAGACGTTCTCTGGCAGGCCCTTCCAGCACTCCTGAAAGGAGGAACGATTATCCACCCGTGAAGGCAGTCAGGGGCAGATTAGCACTGTACCCAAAGGCCTGGCTCAACATCAGTCAAGACAACTGGGTATGGTCGATTTATATCCAGGGGATACATCATACCCCTCTCTTCTCCACCCCCTCCAACAAGATCAATCCAAGGCATTCCACCTGGTCAAAGGGATCAAGCAACTCTAGAAATCCAAAGGTTGCTAGAAAAAAGAGCCATCCAAGAAGTTCCCGCAGACCAAATCAGATCTGGAATTTACTTAAGGTTATTTTTAGTTCCAACGAAGACGGGACTGAAGGCCAATCTTGGATCTGAGCAAACTGAACAAGTTCATAAAGAAAGCGAAGTTTCGGGTGGTCACACTGCAGTCTATACTCCCTTTTCTGGGCAAGACCATTGGATGTGCTCCATAGATCTTCAGGATGCGTGTTACCATATAAGGATGGGCAGGTGGTCCAGGAGATGTCTACACTTCTGGCTGGGGGTGCAGTCATTACCAATTTAGATCTCTGCCCTTTGGTCTCAGTGCAGGCCCCAGAGTGTTTGCTAAATGCATGGCAGTAGTTGGGGCTCACCTGAGGTGTCTAGGATTCCGGGTGTTTCTGTATTTAGAGGACTGGCTCCTGACAGCCACCACCAAGCATCTACTATCTCAGGCAAGGGACACCACCATTCACATCTGCTCAGAGCTAGGCATTACCATAAATTTAGAAAAATCTGCCTTGTTGCCTTTATGGCATATTACCTTTATAGGGGCAGACTTAAACACAAAAGACATGGTAGTAAAACTGCCTCACAAGAGTAATAACGCTACACCATCAGGTGTCAAACTTGCTCATGAAGAAGAAAGTACAGGCGAAGTTTGTCCTCAAGGTTCTAGGTTCAATGGCAGCGTCAATAACATTAGTACCACTAGCTTATGTACATATGAGAATATTACGGTGGCTACTCTTTGCTCAGTGGTCCATGCAGGAGTTACCCATGTCACACAAGATCCTCATTACAGACACCTGCAAGAGGGACCCAAGTTGGTGGCTTCAATCCACACAGGTAACGATAGGCAGGCCGTTTGTCCTCCCCCAAACAAGTAGCTACAGTGACCACAGATGCTTCCCAAATAGGGTGGGGGGCATTATCTGGGACAGACTGTCCAAGGGACTTGGCAGGAACAAGAGACTAACTTGCACATCAGTGTCCTAGAGATGAGAGCGGTGCTTCTGGTGTTGCAGGCATTCCAGAGTTCTCTTCCAACAGGCATATTTGCGATTCAAACAGACAATGTCTGTGGTATGGTACATCAACAAACAGGGCGGAACCAGTTTCTACCCCCTCTGTCGAGAGGCTCAAAGAGTATGGCAGTGGGCAATATCTTCTCAACGTTTTTCTAGTTGCAACACACATCCTGGGGAAATCCAACGTGATAGTGGACAGGCTAAGCAGGGCAATGCTTATGCCTCACGAGTAGGCCCTCACACAGGAAACTGCGAACCGACTTTTATGCAAATGGGGCCAGCCTTGCTGCGACCTCTTTGCCATGTCCATCAACTCCAAATGTAGCAGCTGCTTTGCCCTAATCCCTCCTCCATGACAGTCACCCAGGGATGCACCTGTCCACAATTGTCCTCTAGGACTTCTTTACTCATTTCTCCTGTTTCCATTAATACTCAAAGTTCTCCAGAAAGCCAAATCGTTGAGTTGCAAGCTGATTCTCATTGCTCCTTACTGACCTCGTCAGATATGGTTCCCCTTTCTATGGCCCCATAGTCAGGAGGAGCCTTGGATCCTGGACCCAGTGCCGGATCTTAGGACTCATCAGTCTGGAACGCTGCACCCCTCTCTTCAAAGCCTCAAGCTGATAGCCTAATTACTCCAGTTCCCATCTTAGCCAGGCTTCCAGATCTATCCCCAGCAGTGCGACACATTCGGATTGCGCCGTTCAAGAATACAACTAGGAAACTTTATGCAAGCAAATGGAAGAGATTTTCCTGTTGGGCTGACAAAAAACACGTAGATTCCTGTACAGCCCCTATATCAGCAATTCTGGAATTTTTAACAGAAATCTTTAATCAGGATACAGTGGCAGCCACGGTACAAGTACAACTAGCTGCCTTATCAAACTACCATGTAGGAGACATGGGATCTAATATAATGTCCCACAGATTATGCAAAGCCTCTACAAAAGGGCCTTACAGAAACAGATGCTTGGTGCCAGAGCCATGGGCTCAAGCTCAATGCCAAGAAATGTATAGTCGTCCCCTTTGGGGAAAAAAAAAATGTACCCATGAATTACCATATAGGTGACAGTGCACTAAACACCAAAAGTGTGATAAGAGACTTAGGGACACAGGTGGACAGTGGTTTCACCTTCAATAACCACATTGCCACAACAGTCAGGAAATCCTTCTATGTGGCACACCTCATCACTAAGGGCATTTCATCCAGAAAAAAAGAGATCATTGTCCCACTGTACTCATCCCTCATTAGACCCATTATAGAATACAACACCCCATTTGGTATGTACCTCTCAAGACATCTGCAACAACTGGAAAGGCCGCAGAAATACCTCACTAAAAGAATCACAAGCCAAAAGCAGATGCCCTATGCTGACCGCCTTAAAAAAACTCCAGCTATACTCTGTCGCATATCGTCTACTCCAAGGTGATCTCTGCTTAACATACAAGGCCATGTCAAACCCAGAGCTGTTGGACATGCTACACTTAAAGAAATCCCAATGCCTCAGAGCCACACACTCCAGGGATCTAAACCTTGTCATCACAATAAACAAAACATGCTGGAGGGATAGGTTCCTGACCCAGAGACTCTGGAATAGACTGCCCATACATGTCAAACAGAGCACCTCTTTGGCCCTCTTCAAAAGGAAACTTGATGATTGGATGGGAGAAAGGAAATTCATCCCAGGGATCACGTCTGTCGCCCTGCTAGACAGGGGTCCTGGGAATTAGTGTGGGAAGAAATAGCCAGAGAATTGTTATGGCTAGGCTTGTATAGGCCCTAGGACTGATAGCCTAGTACCAACCTGTGAACCTTTCTGAGGGGTACATTCCTTTTAAGACCTCCCATAAGAAAGCCACCATCTCGGTAGGTTCTAAATTTGGTGTTATCTTCTTTAATTCTCCCTCCATTCAAACCAGCCTCCTCTTGCCCACTAAAGTTCTTATCTTGGAAGACTATCTTTCTAACAGCCATTACTTCTGCTAGGAGGGTTTCAGAACTGCAAGCTCTGTCTATGTCCTCCGTTTGATTTTCCACAAAGACAGAGTCTCTCTCAGGTCAAATCCTTCCTTTCTGCCAAAAGTATGTTCTGAGGCCAACTTAAATCATTCTATTGAGGTACTGTATTTTCCCCAATCATGGCAATAGGGCAGAATACAAGCTTCACCAGTTGGACGTCCATAGGCAGTTACGTTTTTACTTAGATAGGACAAAGGAATTTAAAAAATCTGACCAACTGTTTGTTTCATTCTCTGAAAACAGAAAATGAACTTCAGTTTCAAGTCACCTTGTCAAAATGTCTTACAAACACTATTACTTATGTCTATAACTCTTAGCATAAACAGCTGCCAGGAAAAATTAGAGGACATTCAACTAGAGCTATGTTGACTTCCACTGCCTTTCAAGCCAGGCTTCCTTTTGATTCAGTTTGTGCTGCAGCTACATAGGTTAACCCTCATACCTTTATCACTCATTACAAAGTAGATGTGGCTTCCTGGAACAGGGCATCCTTTGGTTCCACTGTTCCGAAGAGTTTATTCCTTTGAGCCACCTGAGAAAGAAGGTGCTGGGGACCCTGTTCCAACCATCAAGAATGAAGGCGAGATAGGACAACATAACATAAAGAAGTTATGTACTCACCATAAAGTTCCATGTTTGTTGTCCATAATCTCATCGTCATCCTTGCATCCCACCCTCCTTTCCTCTTCCTGGAGGATCGAGAGGAGTTTTTCTGAGATTGGCTGTTGGTTTTTCCTGATTCCCTTCATTCCTTAGGAATTATGGCCAGAGGATCTGTTGTAGTTATTATGCTGGGTTACATAGTCTAATACGTTTTTCTCAAACGACATCTGGGTAACAGTTGCTAGGCATCTTGGGAGAGAGTATAGCTTTGAGACAGTGAAAGCTCTCGAGCTTTAGTATACGGCTGAGTCGGAACCGATACTCTGTTCCGAACCCAAGCATCAAGAATGAAGGTGAGATTATGGACAAACATGGAACATTATGGTGAGTACATGCAATATTTAAAATGTGTCCCCCCCCCCCCCAGTTTGGCTTTTTCCATATTTTTTGTGCTTTAAATTGGAGAGATGTGGTTATGTGTCAAGTGCATTTTTACAAGGAGCTGAGGGCTTCAGGGGAAGAGAAGTTTAGTGATGCTTATGCCAAGTTTGTTTATAATGTGCAACTGTTTAGCAAATGATATCACTATTGTGCTGAAGTATTTAAAAGCATTGTTAGTAGCACAACAGGTAGCGCACTTGATTTTCATGCAGAAGGCTGGTGGTTCTACTCCCATATTATGTAGATGGGGTTGCTGATACTGTTTTTTTATCCAGTTCAGTTATATGTTTGATTATTTGAAGTACCGCAAGTCCCAATTAGTTTGGATAATCGACTCTCTACTGTACATGAGTCATGGACTGAAATACCTTTGCTGCTCCTTTAAAATCATGCGCACACACACACAAACACACACACACACATATATATCTATCTATGAATATAAATATTAATTATTTTTTAACAAGTACAGCAACTTTTGTGGTCATATTTGTGGATTGGTTCTATTTGTAGGTAGTTGTAGTAGTTGATTACTACTGTACATACAACATTTTGAAGACGTTTACTTTTCTCATTGACATAAATTTTATGCAGGTGAAACTGCACTAAATTGTTTTAATTTTTTAATTTTTTTTTTGAACATTGGTGAATAACCCTTTGAACAGAAATGAAACTTAATGTTTTGAGTGGAGTGCAGAAGAAAAGAATTGCAGAGGAGAAGGGGAAAATGTACAAACTTCCAAAATTAACATCTTGGTTGAACACAGGTGCAGTGTCATCAGCCACTGATACTGCTCCTTCAAATGTAATATCCACATCCACATCTACATCCAGTCTTCCAGTTCCAGCAGACATACCAATGGTATCATTACCTGTTCCTGCTGCTGGGAATATTCCATAAGAGGAAGTATCCAAATCAGTAACAGTAAAGGAATTTGCAATCCAAGACAGTTTTTGGGCAATGGAACAATAACAATACTTAAACAGTGAATTACTGGATTTGTATTGGGCCATCATCATGTCAGAATTGTGAATGCAGTAGTTTGAAAAGTTGCTGAGTGTATAAAGGAGCTGGACGGGAGAATACTTGGATAAGGTATTTATAAAAGAATCTGTTCAAATGTCAACTGTGGAATGGTGAGTGTGTGAAACATGAATATTAACTGTATTCAACTTCCCAAGGCCGTTTGTTCCGCTTTGTATGTCAGCTGTTGTCCAAGACCGTCTCCCTTTGCTACATCAGGATTCAATGACTGGAAGCACACCAATGTTACTGTAGAACATGAAAATGGAGAAGAACATCATAAGTGCATGATGGTATATTCGGTTCATAGGTGTGTACTAGGCTAATGGCCTTGGAGCCTTTACAAGCCTAGCCCATAGGGTTACCCTCATCTGACATAAAGAAACTGGAAGTGTAGATTATTTTTACTTGAACATCATCTCTCAGAGCAGTAGTACTGGCATAAAGTGTTGACACGTGGTTTCTGTAATTCACTTTCTTGCCTCTAGAGGTTTGCCATTTTGTGGAGAAAATTAAATTATTGGGTCAACAAAAAATGGAAATTATTTAGGTATTCTAGAGCTGTTGAGTGAATTTAACCCTTTTTGGAAGAGCATCTCAAACTGTATGGAAATCATGGAAAAGGGAATGCATCATATTTATCATCAAACATTTGTGAGGAATTTATTGAATTAATGGGACATCATGTTTTTTGTGCTTTTCTTGAAGAAATAAGAGTCAAAGTATTACTCAGTAAGTGTGGATTCCACTCCAGACATCTCACACACTGATCAACTGACATTTACAGTCCGGTACATTCGAGGATGTGAATCCGTAGAACGTTTCATTAAGTTCATCCCCATCTATTCTCATGGAGCAAAGAATGTAGCAGACACTGTTGTGGATTTTTGTAATGAAAACAAAATTCCACTATCAAACTGCTGAGATCAGTCGTATGATAATGCCTCAAATTTGTCTGGATGCTATACTAGATTGTAAGTATGGATTCATCAACTGAATGAGTTCACCATCTATGTCCCCTGTGCTGCACACAACCTGAACTTGGTGGGAGTAAAATAGACAGAGTGTTGTCTATAGACTGTAAAATTCTTTGACTTTGTTCAGCATCTGTGTTCCTTTTTCTCTGCTTCTACACATTGATGGAATGTTCTGGCATTATCATTAGGAAAAGTTGTTTTGGACTCATGTCCCAACACCTTTGCGCAACGGTTCTTGGAATTCATAAATTCCAACGCCCTGGATCAACTAATCCATAGTCCCACCAGGGGCTCCAATATCCTAGACCTGGTCATTACCAACATGGCAAATCAATGCTCCATACCTATGGTCACCCCCTCGTTAGTCAGGTCTGACCATAAGCTAATCACCCTTAACATCCACATCCCACCCCCACCCCCCAGTAAAGAAACCACCATAAAAAACTTCTCCAAAGCCAACTTCATGCTACTCAAGTCAGAAGTGACAAACTTCATGACACCCATGCAGACGGGAACTGAAAGTTCAACTGCTGAATCCTACACTAAGGCACTGTACGAGCACATCCACTCATGCATGAATCGTGCCATCCCAAATAGAACCAAAATGCTCTCATCCAAAAAAGGAAGCCAATCTGGTGGTCCCCTGCCATAAACAAACTTTACAACAAAAGGAAGAAACTTTTGCAGAAAAGAGCAAAATCCCAGGCTGCAAAAAACTCCCTTACTAGCCTTAGTAAGAAACTGAGATGCCTCATAAAATCCTCCAAATCTAGTTATGAAAATAAAATTGCCAAAGATTCCAAAGACAACCACAAAGCATTCTATAACTATGTCAAGAATCTAAATGGCAATGCTCAGATCTGCTCTGAGCTAAAACAGAATGGCAATAAATATATTGATCCAAAGGATATTGCCAATATCCTGGCAGATCGATTCAGTGCCAACTTCACCCCCCTCTCACCCCCTAAATGGCCCATCTCAATACCGGAAGATTGCCAAATTCCAGTAATAACAGCCACACAGGTACAAAACGCACTCTCTAAAGCCAAGAATACAGCATCCATGGGACCAGATGACATCCTGGGCTGTGTACTACATGAACTACAATATGAACTGGCACCTCACCTAAGTGTCATGTTTAATCATAGCCTCACCTCAGGTTTCGTGCCCACTGAGTGGCGCAGAGCTACAGTTATCCCAATCCACAAGGGGGATCCACCTTGGATCCCGGAAACTACCGTCCCATCAGTCTGACAAGCCTTATCTGCAAGGCCATGGAGCGTATTATCATGGAACTTATAAACAAAGACATTGGCAACCTTCAAACACTGGACCCCACCCAGTTTGGGTTTGTGAAGGGCCGATCTTGTCTCCTGAACCTGATTGACTTCTTTGAATCAGTCTCCAGAGCCATGGGCAAGGGTAAGGTGGTCCACACAGCCTATCTAGACCTTGCCAAGGCCTTTGACACCATCCCCCACTCTGGAATCATAGATAAACTTACTAAGTTGGGTATTAATCCCTATGTCACCCAATGGGTTGCTAAAGGGCTTACTGATAGAACCCACACTGTAAAAGTAGCCGACTCCAAATCCAGCTCCAGACAAGTGGAGTACCTCAGGGTTCAGTCCTGGGGCCGCTCTTGTTTGGCATCTACTTCTCTGAAGTACAGGTCAACACTAAGGGACTCTGGCTAACAAAGTTTGCAGATGACTGCAAACTGGGAGCCATTATTGAATCCCCAAATGATGTGGATACTCTACAAAAAGGCCTTACAGAAACAGATGCTTGGTGCCAGAGCCATGGGCTCAAGCTCAATGCCAAGAAATGTATTGTTATCCCCTTTGGGGAAAAAACATGTATCCATGAATTACCATATAGGTGGCAGTACACTAAACACAGATAGTGTGATAAGAGACTTAGGGACACAGGTGGACAGTGGTCTCACCTTCGATAACCACATCGCCACAACAGTCAGGAAATCCTTCTATGTGGTACACCTCATCACGAAGGGCTTTTCATCCAGAAAAAAGGAGGTCATTGTCCCACTGTACTCATCCCTCATTAGACCCATTATAGAATACAAAGCCCCATTTGGTATGTACCTCTCAAGACATCTGCAACAACTGGAAAGGCCTCAGAAATACCTCACTAAAAGAATCACAGGCCTAAAGCAGATGCCCTACGCTGACCGCCTTAAAAAACTCCAGCTATACTCTATCGCATATCGTCTACTCAGATGCGATCTCTGCTTAACATACAAGGCCATGTCACACCCAGAGCTGATGGACATGCTACACTTAAAGAAATCCCAATCCCTCAGAGCTACACGCTCCAGGGATCTAAACCTTGTCATCACAATAAACAAAACATGCTGGAGGGATAGGTTCCTGACCCAGAGACTCCCCAGACTCTGGAATAGATTGCCCATACATGTCAAGCAGAGTGCCTGTTTGGACCTCTTCAAGAGGAACCTTGACGTTTGGATGGGAGAAAGGAAATTCACCCCAGGGATCACGTCAGTCGCCCTGCTAGACATGGGTCCAGGAAAGTAAATAATGTGGGAAGAAATAGCCAGGGAATTGTTATGGCTAGTCTTGTATAGGCCCTAGGGCTGATAGCCTAGTACCAACCTATGAACGTATGTTGTAGTCAAGTGTCTGTATGACACAAGATGGTCGTCACATTTTCATCCTGTTCATGATCTGTAAGGGGGTTTCGAGAAAATTAAACGTACTGGATTTTGTATCAACTGACACTGAACAAAAAGTGAACACAAGGCTAGAGACAGAAGGATTGAGCGGGAAAATGGGGAACCTGGAAACAATCTTTCTGACAATTCTTAGGAATCGCATTCTTCATAGGTTCCTAGATGTGTACTAGGCTAATGGTCCTGGAGCCTTTACAAGCCTAGCCCAAAGGATTACCCTGGTATCTTGCCAACCGACCTTAGTTTCCAGTGCCTCTGTCGAGTAGAGCCACTGGAGTGATCCCCAGGGTGAATTTTCTATTTCCCATCCACTCATCAAGATTTCTCTTGAAGAGGGCCAGTCAGGTGCTCTGTTTGACATGTATGGGAAGTCTGTTCCATAGCATGAGCAGTCTTTGGGTTATGAACCTGTCCCTCCAGCACATTCTGTTGATTGTAGGAATGAGGCTGAGGTTTCTGGAGTGTGTGGTGCAGAGGGATTGGGATTTTTTTAGATATAGCATTTCTAACAGAGCTGGGTCAGACATGGCTTTTGTAAGTCAAGCAGAGATCGCCTTTAAGTAGGCGATTTGAGACAGAGAATAGTTTGAGTTTTTTGGTCTGTCCTTATAGGACAAGTGTTTAAGGCCTAGGATCCTCTTTGTGAGGTACTTTTGCGGCCTCTCCAGTTGTTGCAGGTGTTTAGTGAGGTACATGCCAAATGGGGTATTGTACTCGATGATTGGCCTAATGAGGGAAGAGTAGAGGGAGATAATGACCTCTTTCTTCCTGGATGGATACAAAACCCTAAGTAATGAGATGTGCCACATAGAATGACTTTCTGACCACAGTGGCAGTGTGGTGGTCAAAAGAGAAGTTTTGTCAGCCTGTGTTCCCAGATCTCTTATAACGCCTTCTGTGTTCAGTGGACTACCATCAATGCGGTCGTTCATGGGAACTGGGTTTTTCCCAAAGGGGATGACAACGCATTTTTTGGCATTGAGCTTAAGGCCATGGTTCTGACACCAGTTGTTGGTCTCAGTGAGGCCTTTCTGGAGAATCTCATCATCACTTGGGGAGTTAATAATAGCTCCCAACTTGCAATCGTCTGCAAACTTTGTCAGCTAGAGTCCCTTTGTGTTGGACTGGACTTCTGAGAAGTAGATACCAAACAGGAGAAGACCCAGGAATGATCCCTGTGGGACTCCACTCGTAACTGGTCAGCAGCCTGACTTGAGTCAGCTACTTTCACACTGTTGGTTCTCTCTGTGAGCCAGTTTGCAACCCACCTAGTGATACAGGGGTTGATGCCTAGCTTAGTGAGTTTTTCTATGATTCCTGAGTGGGGAATGGTATAAAAGGCCTTGGCCAGATCAAGGTAGGCTGTATGGCCCACCTTACCTTCATCCACAGCTCTGGGGACTGACTCAAAGAAGTCGAACAAGTTGAGCGGGCATGATCTACCCTTCACAAAACCAAACTGAGTGGGAGCCAGAGTTTGGAGATTCCCTGTATCCTTGTTTATTAGGTCCATGATGATGCGTTCCATAGCTTTGCATATCAGACTTGTCAGGCTAATGTGGCGATAGTTCCCAGGGTCTGTAGTCGCCCCTCCTTTGTGGAGAGGGATGACTATAGCAGTGAGACATTCGGTAGGGACAAAGCCTGAGGTGAGGCTGTGATTGAACAGGGCACACAGGTGAGCTGCCAGGTCACTCTGTAGTTCATGTAGAACACAGCCACGGATATTGTCAGGTCCCATAGAAGTTGTATTCTTGGCCTTGGAGAGTGCTGTTTTAACCTGTGCAGCTGTAATACTGGGTGCCTGACAATCTACTGGTATTGTGATTGGCCCTTTGGGGGGGAGGAGTAAAGTTGGCATTGAATCTTGTCGGCCAGTATATTGGCAATATCTGTTGCCTCAGTACAGGAGGCACCATTGTGCAGTAGCTCATAGCAAATCTGGGTATTGCCGTGGAGGTTCTTTACATAACTATAGAAGGCCATGTGGTTGTCTTTACTATATGCTGCAATTCTGTTCTCATAGCTAGCTTTAGAGGATTTGATGAGGGATCTCAAGTTGAGGCTGATAATGGAGTTTTTCCAGTCTTGGGACTTCACCTTATTCCACATCAGTTTCCTCCTTCTGTTGTAGGCTTTGTTTATGGTAGGGGACCATCAGATTGGCTTCCTTTTTTTGAAGGAGAGCATCTTGGTTCTATTGGGTATGGTGAGATCCATGCATTTGTGTACATGTTCATACAGTGCATTGGTGTATGATTGGGCAGTCATGTAACTATTCTCCATTTGCATGGGTGCTGTGAAGTTAGCCACCTCTGTTCTTAGGAGCCCAAAGTTAGCTTTGTAGAAGTTTTTCATGGTGGTTACCTTTGCGTGGGTGGGAGTGATATGGACTTCCAAGGTGATTAGTTTGTGGTCTGATCTAACCAGGGAGGAGTTGACTGTTTGTGTAGAGCAATGGTCGCCCATGTTAGTAATGACCAGGTTAAGGATATTGCTACCTCTAGTGGGGGTAAGAACGAGCTGTTCCAGAGCATTGGAATTAATGAATTCCAGGAAACGTTGGGCAAGTATATTGGTACATGAGTAGTTTTCCCATTTAATGTAGGAGTAGTTGAAGTCGCCCAGTATGAGTGTGTTAGGTTGGACCCTAATATTCTCCAGGGTGCTTAGGAAAATGGAGTGAGTGTCTTGTGACATGGTTGGGGACCTATAACAGGCTATGACCTGAACCGCTGTCTTATCCAATGTTAGCTGCACATGAAGTATCTCTGATGCGTTATGTTGGCCTACCAGTCTGGAGCTGTGTGCATCCTTTATGAATATGGAAACACCACCACCTTTGGAGCTCCAGTTCAAGTTCTGGGGCCGAAATGTGTGGAATGAGTTGTAGCCTGGTATTGCAGAGGTGCTTTCTGCTGCCTTGATCCAGGTCTCTGTTACAGCACAAATGTCACTGTTCTCCATTTTAAGGAGTGCTTCAAGCAAGTGCATTTTGAGATTTAGACTTCTAGCGTGGAGCATCATGACCCTCAGATTGCATTTGTTTGTAGCTGTTATGGTGGTAATTTGGTCTTTGGAACACTGCCTAAAAAAGGCACTGTAGGGGTGGCAAGAGCCTTGGCCAGTATCCGGAAGCACAGGGGTGACAGATGCAGGCCATCTCTGGCAAAACATCGAGGTCGGTCAATCATGTCATCCCAGGCAGACAGATACTGGATCCCCTTAGAATGACGCCGGAAACTTAGCCAGTTGTTGACATCAGTCATTTTCTGCTTGTGCTGGGTAATGGTAGGATGCTGCTCAGGGCTAGGGTCGTACCTGCTTGGGCTACATAATCCGGGAGCTCCTCCATGTCCCTTTTCATGTAGTCCATGGAGGTGTGTGTCAGGTCATTCACACCCACATGTACAATGACAGTCATATTTGTACTTGTTGAGGGACCTGAGTGCGTGTGTTATATGGCAGATCCTGGCAGCTGACTGTTACTTTTTCATTAATTCAACCTAGTGGGTGGGACATCAGTGTGCCTCACTATCGAGTCACCTATGACTGGTGTGCTGGGCATGCTGTTTTGCCTTAGGGGCTTGAGTGGCACACTGTTTAGGAGAGTTATGTATCTCGTGATTAGTGTTGTGTTGTGGTAGTCGAGTGCGTTTCTGCCTTGGAGGTCTCTGCTGTTTGGGTAGATTTTTATTGAGAGCCTCCGTGAATGTGGTTGTGTGGTTTGTGAAGGCAGTGCTGGTGTGTGTTCTGGAGGTCTTTGTGTTCCATGTGGTGTGGTGCGGTGCAAGTGTTGACCTTCTCTTGACCAGCTATTTCGGTCTTGGCTGGAGAGTGCGTGGCTTCCAGTTTGGATATAAAAGTGCATCTCTCGCAAGTCTGAGTGTTGGGAGGTAAGAGGAGAAGGTTGACTGTGTACATGAGGCAGTTGCTACATTGCCTCAGGATGCCCAAGTTCACCAGCTTAACAGGAGAAAGTACTGGGAACTAACCTTTAGACATGCCTGGAGGGGTGGGCATTAATAAGTACTGGAGCGGTTTCCTTGTAGAATGTTTAGTGCTGGTAGCACTTCTGTGTGCTACAAGAATTGCTACAAGAAGTCTGGTATGGTAAAATGCTAGACTAATAAGCTAGTAAAAGTGCAGGAGAGGAGAGAACTATCAGATCTAAGGGAAAAATTGAAGAGCAGACTTTGACACCTCTCAGAAGCTTACAAACAGTCCTGGATACAGCAAATTTGTATCTGGGCTAGCCTAGTTACAGGAAAGCCAGGAAACAAGCACAGTGCGGGCTTTTAAACCAGAAAGTTGAAAGAGATGGAAACTGCCCAAATCGCCAGTAAACTACAAATTCTGGGCCAGAAACCACTCCTCTTGTGGTAGATAGGCTACCTAGTCCTTACCACACCCACTGATAAGCTAGAAGGCTTCCCTCTAACACAGAAAGGCTTGGGGGGCTCAGACGGTTACATGCAGTCCTGGATACAGCAAATCTGTATCTGGGCTAGACTGCTTACAGGAAAGGTGGGAAAAGTGCAAACGCTGGCTTTTAGACCAGAAGGTTGAAAGAGATGGAAAAAACTGCCCAGCAGCCAATAAACTATAATTTCTGGGCCAGAGACCGCTCCTCTTGTGGTAGATAGGCTACCTAGTACTTACCATTCCCACTGACAAGCTAGAAGGCTTCCCTCTGACACAGAGAGGTTTGGGGGGCTCAGAAGCTTACAAAACAGTCTTTGGTGCAGCAAATCTGTATCTGGACTAGACTAGTTATAGGAAAGGTGGGAAACAAGTGCAAATGGGGGCTTTTAAACCAGAAAGTTGAAGGAGATGGGAAAAGTGCTCAAACGGCCTATAAACTGCAATTTCTGGACCAGAAACACTCTTCTTGTGGTAGATAGGCTACCTAGTGCTTGCCACTCTCACTGATAAGCTAGAAGGCTTCCCTCCAACACAGAAAGGCTTGGGGGGGGGGGGGGGCTCAGAAGCTTGCAAACAGTCCTGGATATAGCAAGTCTATATCTGGAATAGACTAGTTGAAAGAGTGAACAAAACAATTAATGTCCTGCAGTCAGAGGATGTGAACATACTTGTTGCCATGAATCTTTTTGAGTCTGTGAAAAACTGTCTTCAGGAAATGAGAGACACATTTAGTGAATATGCATTAAAAGCCTGGAGTAGGTATCCAGATTCAGATTTTAGCTATGTGAAAAAAATGGGAATGAAAGTGAAGTGTGCATCTTACTAGATATGAGGGATCAGAAGAAGAGGTACTTCCCACTAAAAGTGAAAAGTTAAAGGTAGACGTACTCCTTTTTGTTCTGGACTCCCTTATCTTTGAGCTGACAAAACGTGCAGAAGCTTATTCATTGATTGGGAGTCTGTTTTCCTTCTTCAGTAAATTGAAAATATCTAGTTCTGATGAGCTAAATGAAAAGTGTGAAAATCTGGCTAATGTGCATCACAAAGACCTAGATTATGCTGATATATTAAATGAATGTGTTCATCTCAAGCACTACATTGTTGCTGGTGAAAATTGAGACTCTCCCTGCATTGTACAGAAAAATGATTTTAGACAACTTGAAATCTGTATTTCCCAATGTTGAAATTGCACTCAGAGGATTCATTTGCACGATGGTTACCAGCAGTGCAGGGGAACGTTAATTTTCAAGACAAACTTATAAAAAATCAGCTTCATAGCACAATGAGGCAGCAGTGTTTGAACTGGCTTTCACTCACCATTGACTTCGTCAATTATAGAGCAATTCTATGTTGTTGTTGTGTCTTTCGGCTTATCCCGGTTAGGGGTCGCCCCAGCGGAACTCTGGTCCACTAATGTTTGGTAGTGGATTTTTACGTGCAGAGTTACCAGCCCTGATGCACAACCTTCAACGAAGGCACGCTCATTCACACATGCCTCCACATAGAAGACGCTCTAGCTGAGAATCAAATGGGACGTCTTGCTGTGTGCAAAGAAATTTCACAAACGTTTGTTGAACACTTGATTAATAAATATTTCATAATAATTTCATACTGTGCCATCTGTGTCTGTATGGTTTACTAGTTGTAGTATGTTGAAATTTGTGTAAGGCTCATTTTATATTATGATGTTTATGTTGACTATCTTTGCTGTACAGCTTATTTTTTTTAATGTATACACACTGATTTTGTTGTAAGTATCAATAAGTAGGTGTTAAATTTTATCGACACTTTTCATTTTTAATACTTGTTTCAAAATGAGTGGCTGTATAGGTAGGGGCCCCAGTGCACGGCTTTGCTCAAAGGCCAGTAATGCTGTTAAGACGGCCCTGATTCCATAGCTTCATAGTACAGATACATTAAAAACTCTTCTGGCACTCATGGTTAGTTCTTTTTAATCAGACTTATTGTTGCACAGCTATTTTGCTCACTTCATTGATATTAGTTTGCACAGTATCCGTAAATCCAATTTCTATTTTATTCAGAAATATTCCTGCCTTTAAGCTTGTGACTAAGGTGATTCCTAGGAACTAGAAGAGGTTAATTACATTTGAACTGAGGGAAACTCTAGAGACTAGTATTTTTATTTATACATTCAAGTTTTCCTTAGAAAGCTCACTTGAGATGACTTTGCTTTAGAACAGATTGCTATATGAAAAAGTTTTCCCAGCCTCTCTCTCTTGTTTTCTTAAACCCAGTAGCTCTGAGGTTGTTTGTTCCTTGTGTTAATTTAGCCACAAAATTCCCATCCCATTTCACTGGCTGTTAGTAGTAAACACCAAAATATTTTATAAAAGTACTCCAACTAATTAAATGTGTTTATCCTCCCATTGTGTTGGATAGACTCATAATACTGACTACCAATCGATAACTACAGCTGTAACCAGTTATCCTCAGGCAAAATTTAGTTCAACACTGGTCCTTTTTCCTTTTGTTACTTAGCTGGATTTGCATTGCATGTCCTCACCCTTCACTGTTTTGCAGTGATTTTTGGATCTGTACTTCATTAAACTTTATAATAGTTGTTACCTGTGTTACTATTTGACCTAAAAAAACAATACCTCTCACTATGGAATCCCAGGCTGCTTTTAACTTCGTTAGTCTATTAATCAGTTTTCTGAGGCAGTATGGAAACTATAATTGCTGCCAACATATTTTTAACACACAATCACCTCACAGTAAGACGCTGTCCGGTTCGATTCTCAGCTAGAGCGTCTTTTGCGGGGAGATATGCGTGAATGGGCGTACCTTCGTTGAAGGTCGTGCATCAGGGCTGGTAAATCGGCACGTAAAAATCAACTACCAATCATTAGCGGACCGGAGTTCCGCTGTGGCGACCCCTAACCGGGAAAAGCTGAAAGACACAAACAAACTGATTCCATCTGTGAAAAGATATCCTTATTTTTCTACGTCTAAATCTTAAAAAAAGAACAATAGAAATGTGGTAATTTAAGCCTAGGTTGCCGAATGTGTTAACTCTTAGCTGCCAAATCAATTCAGTACTTTCAGTTCTAGTCTCCCAAGAACCACTGTGTTCAGTGAAAGGAACCACTTCCAATACTGCAAACTTAAACTTCCAGATTTTACCATCCTGTGTGTGTTTGAACAGTGCATTGTTAGAATTGTTCTTCGTAATGGCATATAAATGCTCATAAATTCTTTTACTAAAATGTCATTCAGTTTTCCAGTTTTACACACACACACACACACACACACACACACACACAAATATATATTCACATATATATACATGCACACACACATACATGTATATATTTCCTTTCTTTTATTTTATTTTTATTTCTATTTCACTGTATTGTAACTATATTGTCTTGTACCTATGTGGAGCTTTTCTCCCCGGGCCTCCGCTGAAAATGGACATGTATCCAGTCGGACTATCCCGGTCAACAAATGTAAAATAAATAAAAATAAATAAATATATACGTGTGTGTGTATGTATTGCTAATATGTGGAGTCTTTCTCCCTGAGCTTCTGCTGAAAATGGGTTTTTGATCCAGTCAGACTTTCCCAGAAAACAAATGTAAAATGAATATATAAACAAACACGCACACATGTGTATGTGTATACATGGATCTACTGTAGAAGCTAGAACTTTCAAAATTTCAAACTTCATGTGGTCGAGACCAAAAAAATAAATAACAACTGTTTTTTTATGTTTATGCAGGGGGTAAGCCACCCGGCACCACCCACACCTGCTAATTAAATATACCAACTCCAAGATACACAGTTACAATACTACAGTGAAGAGAATGTAAAATTTCCTGTTCCACACTGTACGGCGATCTCTATTTAAACTGTTTTGAGTTTCAAAACTTCGATCTTATGGTCTCGACTGTATGAAGTTCAGTTTTGAAACTTCGAGCTTCCAAATTAGACCCATATATACAGATAAATACAAACACAATCATATATATATATATTTATATATATATATTTATATATATATATATATATATATATATATATATATATATATATATATATATATATATATATATATACATACACATACACACACATATGTGTATACATATATATATATATATATATATATATATATATATATATATATATATATGTGTGTGTGTGTGTGTGTGTACATATACAGGGACAGCACAGTGATGTAGCGGTTAGCATTGTCACCTCACAGCAAGAGGTTATCTGGTTCAGTTCTTCACTGGAGTGCCTTCCGTGTGGAGTCTGCATGTCCTCCCTGCATTTGTGTGGGTTTCCTCTGGGTGCTTCGGTGTTCTCCACATTAGAAAGGCATGCTTCTGGAGCATTTCTCCCCTTCCCTCCGATGAAAACAGGCTCTGTCCTAGTCGGACTTTCCCAGTAAACAAATGTTAAAACAAAATATACACACACACACACACACACACACACACACACACACACACACACACACACACACACACACACATACACACACACATACACACATACACACACACGCACACTTTATATATTATATATGTGTGTGTGTGTGTGTGTGTGTGTGTGTGCATATATATATATATATGTATATATATATATATATATATATATAAACACAAGCAGAATGTTATAATTCAAAGTGGAAAAGGATGATGATGAAGTGGGAGGAGTAAGTGTTTAGATTCAGAACCTTAAAAAGAACAGCAGCAATCATACAGAATATTATATTCATAAAGCTGCAGAAAGTATTCTATGAACTAAGTTGACATGGAATGGAGAAGGTAAATTTTGCCAATAGGATAATTGAGAGGTCTTGAATTTACATGGGAAAACTGGCAAAGGATTTAGGGTATTGGAAGCATGTTAATAGAATGGGATGAGGCCAAGCAGACATTTGGACTGAAGGTCAGAGATTACTTCCCATACCAGAGACTGATTTCAGAGAATAGGCAATGACTGTGGGATAGGGGAGTCCTAAGCATACCTCTCAACTATCCAGATTTTTGCAGAATGTCCTGATTTTTGCCTCATATTTTCAGTCTGATCCACATATAATTTGTGGTTTTCTATCAAATCACTGAGGATTGAAGTCACTGAATAATATATATTAGAGTTTCAGACTTCAGAAAATGCATGCTAACACAAATCCTGTTATTCTCGCAAGTGTCTTTGTTTATAAGAGCGATATTTAAAATCTGTCCCTATTTTTTCAGCTTTTGTCCTCCCATTATTTTAGGCTTTGTCCAGATTTTTTGTTCCGAGAGGTTGAGACGTATGGTCCTAAGTTAAAGACGAGCTCAAGCAGAGCTTTAGTTGAACTGCTGTTACAAAAGGGGTAATTAATAGGGCATATAAAACATTGCATGAGAAGTGTAAGAATCAGTCTGAGGATGTTAGAAAAGATGGGGGAAGAGAAACCGGAAAAGCAGTATACAAAGGAACAATCAAAGCATATATGTATGGTTGGCTTCCAAGTATCCAAGAAAGACCTAAAAGTTTGGGATTTTTGCTCAGAACTGTTTGCATAGCTATTTTTATATCCAAGCAGACTTCAAAGATTTTTTTCTCCAGGTAAACTGCAGTTGATGGAGGTGTGATGGGTAACTGGGAGGATGTTTTTTTAGGAATGCAATAAGTTGATAGATTTTAAGACTTGTTCTGGAGGAGGGGAAGTACTGAATTGAAGGAAAGGGAGGAATTGAGGAATGTATGTAAAGTTGAAATGAATGACTGGGTATTTTGAAAATTCTCAGTCAAGATGCCTTGATCAGCCCCCATCAAATGCAGCAGAGAGATTAAGCAGGACCAGAATAAAGCAACTGTGAATGTTTCACTGTCAGTGGTGAGTGGTCTCAGTGTTGTGATTAGAGCAAAAGCCAGACTGATGTGCACTGATAATAAGATAGGAATTAAGCTGTGCAAAAACAGTTTTCCTGATAATCATATCCAGGAAGGGAATGTTCGATATGGGAGGTAATTACCAAAGGTATTGAGGTTCAAGGATGTTTTTTTTAAGATTGTGGTAAAAAAGACAGTCAGTCTAAGGATTTGAAAAATTCCAGAATTCAAAAGAGAACTCCATTGTATAATAAATTATTGAGCTCAGCACATCCAAGTTAGAAATAAGTAACCTGAAGGTGTAGAGTACCTGCTTGAAATCCCGATCAAGAATTTTTCATAATCTGGAGTTTTGGACACTAGTCAAGAAGCAGTACAACCCTTGCCAGAGTGTGCCCATGAAGTCAGAGCCTGGAAAAGCAGATCCACAGCAAAAAGCTGTGTAGCCAGCTGACACAGGTGAGAATAAATCCTGTTGGGTAGTGAGGCAGGTCAAGCTGCACAATCTGTCCACATTCAGAAGAGCACAGCTGGTTGACTAGTCACTGCTGTTAACTCCCTGAATAAGTAAGCAACTCAGTTATGTGGGAAACTTATTCTGGTGAAAGGCATATTGCTCTGTAGATCAGGTGTGCCTCTTGAAAAGCTAGCATACTTCCACTGGCATTCCAGCATCTGCATTTAATGCCCCAAGGTGTATGGCTCCAGGATAAACCACAGCTTGTGCGCCCTCAGTGAGATGGGGCATATGTGACTTGGTATTAACTCATTAATAGACAGTTACAAGGACTTGTTATAGTCACCTACCAAGCAGTGAGGCTACCAACACACTATCCAGAGATAGGAACTGAAGAATTCCAGAGGAAGATAGTCCGGGAGCAATATTATAAATAGTGAGATACTCCCTCAGTTCAGAATTAGGGAACTGAAATGAAGTAGTTCTATGTCAAAGTAAGCAAGGTAATGATTACAGTATGAGCTTGTTTCCACCATGAAGTCAGAGGTGTTTGCATCCATTAAGAATCGTTTTCTTATTTGGATATTTTTGGCTTCACTGTTACATTTCTACCAAGCCACCTCCAACAGCTGCATCACCCCTCCCCCCCAATCAGTCTCTTCCTGGTAGATCTACGGTATTCGTTTTACTGTGTGTCTCAACTTGATGACATATATACTGCTCTAAGGCAGACTCCACTTTGTTTTCTGCTCAGCAAGTGTTATTGATGGGCTGCTGGAGAGGCCATCATCTGTCAATGCGGTAGATATTTACTGACCTACTTGCCTGGCCACACATGCTGACCCTGCAGTGATGTAGGCTCTAAGGATTGCATTTAATGCAGGCAGTAAAGTAGCTAGGGTGGAGCAAGAGGGGCAGCTGCCCTAGGAGCAAAGTGTTAGGGGGTGCAATTGGCCATCCATTGTCCCAGTCACCATTTAGTGCAGTATCATCTTTTAAAAAACAATATTGTTTTTGCGGTCAAACCTGAGCTCTGTAGTGCTTCATATGTAGTCTTTTCTGTAGCAACTCCTCTCTACATTCTAGCTAGTAGTGCTGCAGTTAAAAAGAGAATTTATTTTTGAACTAAACCTTTAGTGACGTAGCACTCTATGCAGGCAAGCTATATACTGTAATAACTATTTGCTACATTTATAGCAAGCAATTTACTGCAGTTTTTAAAAAAATGTATTTATTTTTTTTTAATATTTTTAATTAACTGCGAGGAAGGAGAGTTAAGGCAGGGCAAAGAAATGGAACCGGAATGGCTGTGGCAGGAGGAGGTGTGGGTTATGCATCTTGGCCACCTGATTGGTGTGCCAGTCAAATGAAGGAGATTTTGTTTTTATTTGCTTGCTTGCTCTTCAGTTGAAGAGCTTGAGGAGGTAGTGCAGATTGGGTACTGTGATAGTTTGGGCAGGAAGTATCCTGCAAGTTTTGCAGAATTCGTTTTTTTTTTCTTCACATGAAGAGCTGAGGGGTGTGCCGATCTCTTTGAGCATGCTATACTCCTGAGTGCATGTGGTGAGATTGTTGCTCTCTCTGCTTCCTTGTCATATCTAAAGACTCCAGCCTGTGCCATAGAGCATTGTATAATGCTGTGGCACGTCCCTCCTTACTTTTTTTTTTTTGTGTGTCAGCAGACACCGAGAAGTCAACTGTCAAAGACCCAGTACTGTATACCTTTTGCAGGAGAGTATAATAAAGTTGCCATTTGTGATCATATTAAGATAGAGGTAAAGAGGCTAAGCATGAAGAGTAGATCAGTCCAGTTTATGAAAATAGTAGCACAAAATCCAGCAGAGAATGGATAAACTACCGGTGAAGTAAGAGAGTGTAAAAAGGGGAAACCATTACAGCGAAAAAGAAAACCGTAAGTTCAGAAGACAGCTGCAAGGAAGATACTAGTTCAAAAGCTAGAAATAAGCTGAAAAGTGAAATCCATGCTAATAGTAAGAAAAATATCCCCAAATATGTTTTAAAAATTCAGTTAAGCATGACTTGTTACCCTTAACAACAGCAAGAGCAAATAGAAGAAAAAGCAAGTGAATAAAGTGAAAACAAAGTTAAGCTTGCTTTGTACTTCATTTGCTTTATAGTCAAATATGGGTACCATCCAGTTTTCATTAACAAAGGCAAACCAATTATTGCTCAAGGCCAGCAAGAAAAGGTCCCTACAGCTAAATACCTTCAATGTAACAGCAATCCCCCCTTTCAGTATGCTTTGGAAGCAAATTTTAGCATCATTTTCTGCTTGAGAAACAGCTACAGATGGGTTTTGCAACACTCCATCAAGCTTACGTATAATTTATTTTCTTGCCCAGCTGCAATGTGTTCCGCCTATATTTCCACAGAATGAGATTAATTGTTGCTGTTAAAGAAGATGGTACTAACAGTATCTTTAAATGAGAGAGGTTGACAGTTTTATTCTAGAGTCTTATTTTCTAGAAAAGGGTAAGATCACTTTTAGATTTATCAAATATGAGCTAGGTCATCAAGACAGAAAGATTTGCTAGAGGGAGAGGTTCCTAACTCAAGTATCCCTAGAATAAGTTACCACTACAGGTCAAGGTACTGCCTTGGCCACCTTTAAAGCTAGTATGTGTAGATCCATATTTACCCCATTCTTATGTACTGTCATGTTTGTTTTGGTAGGATAGCACTATTAAGTGCTTGAAAAGGGTAGCAATAACTTTAAATTTTGTCTCCTTAAAGGTCTATATTGCTAGGCTTACCTAGTGCGTTCCTCTGTTCAAGGAGGAACAGCACTTCTACTCCTACAGCTTTCTTGATGGGCAAACATTTCATTCTAAACAGAGAATGAGAACCGCAAGCATCTAAAGGAGCATCATTTTAACCCCTTGTATGTATGATCTCATAGTTTTGATCTCAATCCAAAACTTGGGGTAATAGGTGCAGTTGAGAATGAAGGGAAGGTTTATGAGAACATTACTTTACTTGGGTGGTCTATGTTAGAAGTGATTATAAACTGAAAAAAATTAAAATTGTTAACAAAAAATGGTGCTGTGAAATGTATGTGACAAAAAAGTGAATTGTAAATAAATCTTGCTGTCCTACCTGCACCTGTTCTCAGACTCTTAATATTCATGGATCTTGAAAATCTACTGGACTGTTTGTGTTTCACTTATCTCTTTGCAGGTGTGCAAAACAGACTTCATGAAGGTTATAGTGCACACTGTTTATAGTATTTGAATTAACAAAGAAGAACCTGTATGAAAACCAGATAGTGGCTGCTTTGTTAGGTCTGTCAAAATGTTTAATATGATCAGTCATGTCCTGTTGAGTAACCATCTTGTGGACATTAGTTGCTGTTTATCTGCAACTTAAGAGCTATTTGCAGAAAAATGTAACATTATCAAATGGAGCAATATAAATTCAAAGCCACATTTTTCAACAAGGAGATTCTGGTGATTTATAGATCCTTATTTTACTACATCTGCAGATTATTTGTGGAATCGATGTATGCTATGATCAAGAAGATTAGTCAGTCTTTAGGACGGGTTTTTTTTTTTTTTTTTTTTTTTTTTACATCATCTGTAAACTGGTTATGGAATCATTGCTATAACCTGCATCAGAGACATGTTGAGTGAGAGCAGGCAGGTTCTGTGTTAGTTTTAGGGATCTTGCTTTTCACCACATCTGTAAATCATTTAAGAAATAATTGTGGTAACCTGCATTAGTTGTATGGATGACTACACTCTTCTGTGTAATGATTCCAAATCTTTACTCTCTGCACTTTTGGATAAGGATATCATCACAGCCGGCCTTAGGCATAGGCGAAATAGGCGACCACCTAGGGCGCTGTAAAGGCCAGCCTCTTAAAGGGCGCATTTTGTATTTATTTTGATTAACAAAGTTTGCACTCTTCTCGGTGCCCTGCTGAAGTGTAACTGGAAGCCAGAACTATGGGGGGGGGGGGGGGGTGAGTGCCCTCCCATTTACAGCTGCAGCTTGGCTAGAACAGTTTAAAAAAAAAAAAAAACTTTACTTCGCGGTTTGAGAGTCTGCTGTAAGGAGGAACGGTATGTTATGTTTTGGGGACGGGCAGCTTTTAGCACGCTTTTAGATGCAGATCCTATGTGTTATGAAAGTGCAATTACAAGTTGCTGCCTTCCTTGAAATTGTTTTGGAACAAGTATAAGAATGCTGCACTCCGATCTGGTTAGGCTAACCATAATTCACTGAAACATTAACAGTAAATGTCCCCACAGTTTTAGACAGTGCCCGTGAAACATAAATTATCTAGGCATATGGTGGGCTATTTGACTCCTCCACCCGCTTAAGTGGCAATACCATCTGTTCTACATTATGGCCATAATCTTTACTATATTCCTTTCTTTATTTTATTTGAAGCACGCAGGTTGACTGAACTGCAAGAGCCCATTGGCTTTGCATGGAAATAAGCATGCTTATATTTACCCACTAGCAACAGACTATTTTTGTATTGGAGTACATTGGCTGCAGCCAAGTGTTTATTAAGTAAAGTTATTACTAAATGGCCAGAACTCTTGAATAAGCAAACGTAGAAATTGTTTCTGAACATTTTTAATGACTTATTGTTAATTGTGTTTCTTTTCTTCATATTTGTTTGGGAAACATTGCATAATCTTACAAAATGTTTGTCCCCCTCTTAGTACATTCCCAGGGGTTATACTTTTTCATAGCCTTCATGGAAGCTGATTGAGTAGCAGTATAGACTCTCTGTACAGTCATAGTAAGTTTGTATGTACGTCATGTCTTGGCACATAGTCTTTGAAGCCATTTACATGTGTGCAAGTTTGTAGTGGCAGCTTAAAACTGATATTCTACATGTGAGAAGATGTTGCGGTGTCTATTTACAGCAGTTTGCCACTTGTTTTCCATTTTGATATGACCATCGTGTACTTCTTGAGCTGATTAGGAATGTACCTAGAGGTGTGCAAGATAGCTTTCATTATTTGCTGGTTTGAATGTGGGGCTATTTGGTGGCTTGAAAAGATGACCAATGTTGTACACATTATAAAATAGTGTAAATTTAGTTAACACAGAATCATACCTGGACATAACTGTGTATTTTATGTGCTTTTTTATGGTTGTCCTAAGTAAAGCTGAAGTACTATTTGCTTAAGCCACATACAGGTTCATAGGTGGGTACTAGGCTATTGGCCCTAGGATCTATATAAGCCTAGCCAAAATGTACCCTGGCTTTCGCCACCAAAGAAAATTATTTTCCTGTGCCCCTGTCGAGCAGAGCCACAGAAGTGATCCCTGGGGTGAATTTCCTATTTCCCATCCAATCATCAAGATTTTTCTTGAAGACTGCTAATGAGGAGCTCTGACATAGATAGCTAGTCTGTTCCAGAGTATGGGAAGTCTCTGGAACAGGAATCTATCCCTCCAGCATGTTCTGTTTATTGTGGTGACAAGGTTTAGGCCCCTAAAGCATGTAGCTCAGAGGGATTGGGATTTCTTTAAGTGGAGCATGTCCAACAGCTCTGGGTTTGACATAGCTTTGTATGTTAGGCAGAGATCGCCTCTGAGTAGGCGATATGCGATGGAGTAAAGCTGGAGTTTTTTGAGACGGTCTGCGTTGGGCATCTGTTTGAGGCCAGTAATCCTCTTTGTGAGGTATTTCTGTGGCCTTTCCAGTTGTTGTAGATGTCTTGTGAGGTACATACCAAAAGGGGCATTGTACTCTATAATGGGTCTAATGAGTGATGAGTAGAGGGGAACAATGACTTCTTTTTTTCTGGATGAGAAACCTTTTGTGATGAGGTGAGCCAAGTTTAAGGATTTCCTGACCACTGTGGCGATGTGATTATCAATGGAGAGACTACTGTCCACCTGTGTCCCAAGGTCTCTCATCACATTTTTGGCGTTAAGTAGACTACCAGCTATGTGGTAGTTCATGGGTACAGAGTTTTTACCAAAGGGGATGACAGAACATATTTGGCATTAAGCTTCAGGCCATGGCTTTGACACCAGGTATCTGTCTCAGTGAGGCCCTTTTGTAGTATGTCCACATCATTAGGAGTTTTGATTATGGATCCTAGTTTGCAGTCATCTGCCAAAGACCTTCTGTGTTAGCCTGTACTTCAGAGAAGTAGATACCAAACAGGAGAGGACCCAGGACTGAACCCTGTGGTACTCAACTTGTCACTGGTCTGAAGTCGGATTTGGAGTCCGCTACTTTCACAGTGTGGGTTCTGTCCATGAGCCAGTTGGCAACTCATCTTGTGACATAGGGATTTATACCTAGTTTAGTGAGCTTATCTATAATTCCAGAGTGGGGGATGGTGTTGAAAGCCTTGGCGAGATCTAGATAAGCTGTGTGTGAACCACTTTACCGTCATCTATGGCTTTGGTGACTGCTTCAAAGAAGTCAATCAAGTTTAGGAGACATGATCTGCCTTTTACAAATCCGAACTGGGTAGGGTCCAGAGTTTGGAGATTACCAATGTCTTTGTTAATGAGTTCCATGATGATACGTTCCATGGCCTTGCAGACCGGGCTTGTCAGGCTAATGGGGCAGTAGTTCCCAGGGTCCATCGTGACTCCCCCTTTGTGGAGTCAGAAAACCGTCATGGTGCCCTATTCAGTGGGCACAAAGCCTGAGGTGAGGCTGTGACTGAACATGGTACTTGGGTAGGTTGCCAGTTCATTCTGTAGTTTGTGTAGAATGCAGCCTGGGATAGTGTCAGGTCCCATGGATGCTGTGTTCTTGGCTTTCGGAGAGCGTGTTTTTTACCTGTGCAGCCGTGATTACAGGAACTTTGCATTCTTCCGGTATAGAGATGGGCTCTGTAGGGGGTGAGAGGGGGATAAAATTAGCACTTAACCTGTCTGCCAGGATGTTGGCAATATCAGTTGGTTCTGTATATTTAGTGCCATTGTGCTGTAACTCAGAGCAGATCTGAGTGTTGCCATTGAGATTCTTGACATAGCTATAGAATGCTTTGTGGCTGTCTTTAGAGTCAGTGGCAATTTTGTTTTCGTAACTAGCTTTGGAGGATTTTATGAGGGATCTCAGCTTCTTACTGAGGTTGACCAGGGAGTTCCTCCAGTCATGGGATTTTACTGTTTTTTGCAACAGTTTCTTTCCTCTGTTGTAGAGTTTGTTTATGGCAGAGGACCACCAGATTGGCTTCCTTTTTTTGGAGGATAGCATCTTGGTTCTGTTAGGGATATCCTTCTAACGTGTGTGCTTGTTAGAAACCAGTTTCAAGCATTATATTGCTTACAGAGGTTGCTTAGAAGCCATCCAGATACATAACCACAGTGATACAAAGATAGAGAAGGGGAAATAGTAAAGTGTAACAAGTTAGCACTTGTGAAGTAGTAAACAGCACAGGAGACAGGATAATTTGAGTAAAGAATAAGGTGGAATTTACTACTAGTTTGTGGGACTGGGTGCTAATGTGTTATAAGAGGAAGAAATAAAATAAAGAACTCCGCTTACAATAATGTCCTGTTGCATAAAGTAAAGTAAGGTAATAAATATCAATGTAGCTGCTTTAACATTTGCATAGGTGACAAGAGATTAGTTATGGTAAGGTTGTGTTCATCATATAAAATGTTCTAGAATATTAAGGAATTCTTTAGAATGTTGTAGTTAACTTTTAGTTACGTACTCACCATAACTTCAGATGTTTGGGATCCATCTCGCCTACATTCTGAATGATGGGTTCGGAGCCGATCCCTCGGCTCCGACTCGGCACGCTTATGCTATAGAGCGAGGCCTCTTATTGGCTGAGCTTTCTTTATCCCAGGATGCACCACCACTAATCCCCCAGATCTTGTTTGTCCACATTCATGCACACATGCACAGCTTGTTTATATAACATTGTTAGATGTTTCAAGATGAAACAACAGGATTCGGACCTTCTGATATCCTCTGATCTCCAAGGAAAGGGGAAGGAGGGTGGGTTATTAGGAATGTAGGAGATGGATCCCAAACATCTGAAGTTATGGTGAGTACATAACTAAAAGATGTTATGTGATCCGATCTCGCCTACATTCTGAATGATGGGACAGCGTCCCTAGCACCTAAATCCCGGGTGGCTCATTGGAAAACACTCCTGAGCACTGTGGAACCAAATGAAGCTCGTCCTCTAGATGCCACATCTAATTTGTAGTGAGAAATGAAAGTATGCGGGGAAGACCATGTAGCCGCAGCACAAATGTCACCAATAGCAAGCTTAGAATGAAATGCTACCGAAGTAGCCATAGCCCTTGTAGAATGAGCCTTGACAGTGGTGGAAAGCTCCTCGTTAGAAAAAATATATGCTTGAGTAATACAATCCCTGATCCATTTGGCAATAGTGACCTTTGTGACTGCGTTGCCCAATTTGTTTTCTGCAAAGGACACAAACAACTGATCTGTATTCCTTGACTGTTTGGTCCTATCCAAATAAAAACGTAACTGCCTATGGACATCTAGTGTGTGGAAAATAAATTCCGCTTCATTGGAGTATTTTGGGAAAAACACTGGGAGCTCTAATGACTGTTGTAAGCATAAAGTAGAGCAGACTTTAGGAACAAAAGAAGGATTCGGTCTGAGGGAAACTCTGTCTGAATGAAAAACCAAGTACGGAGGTTTTACTGACAAAGCTTGAAGTTCTGAAACCCTTCTGGCTGACGTAATTGCCACTAGGAAAGCTGTCTTCCATGATAGAAACTTTAAATCACAGGTAGCTGCCGGTTCAAAGGGGGAAGAAGTCAAGGCACGTAATACTATATCGAGATCCCATGGAGGTGCAGGATGAGAAACTGGAGGTCTTAATAGAGCAGCACCTTTCAAGAAGGTCTTACACAACCTGTTGCTCATTAAAGGTGGGTCTATGGATTCATGAAAGTTAGAAATTGCTGCCAATTGTACTTTGATGGTAGAAACAGAAGAGCCTTGGTTGAAAAGAGAGGTTAGGAACTTGAGTACTTCTGCTACGGGAGTTGAAATGGGGTCCAGGCCGGAGTTGAGCCCATATAGCAAATCTTTTCCATTTGCTAGAATAAAGTTTCTTCGTAGTCGACTTGTGGGCTGAAGACAATATGCACTACCTCTGGGTCTAGTGCATGTCTCCTGACTATGGTTGGAAGAGGAGGAGCCAGGCCGTCAATCTTAATGTGTGTAGGGACTGGTGTAGTAGTCCCGACTGATGAGTCAGTAGGTCTGGGATCTGGTCCAGGAACCATGGACCTTCCAGAGCATGTTTCGAAGATAGGGAAACCAGACTTGACAAGGCCAGTAAGGAGCAATTAAGATCATCTTGCTCCCTAAGAGAGAAGCCTTCTGAATTACCTTGGGTAGGAGAGGAACTGGAGGGAAGGCATAAAGCAGGCCGGTGGGCCAAGGATGGACTAACGCGTCCATAGGGCTCTTCCCGGGCCGGGATAGGGAGAAAAATCCTTGCACCGCATTCAGAGGAGTCGAAGAGGTCGCAACAAGGAACTCCCCATTCGCTGAAAATCTGTCTTGTAATAGTTATGTTCAGAGACCACTCGTGAGGAGAGAGAATGGTCCTGCTCAACCTGTCGGCTACGACATTGGATTTGCCGGTATGTGAGTTGCCACTAGGAAGCGATTGGTTGAGATTGCCCATTCCCAGACCCTCATCGCTTCTCTGCAAAGAGGATAGGATCTGGTCCCTCCCTGCTTGTTCAGGTGCCAGACAACTGACATGTTGTCCGTGTGAACAGCAATTACGCCCTGAGGGAGGTAACAGTGAAGGGCTTGAAGGGACAGGAGTACTGCTCTCATCTCTAGGATGTTGATGTGGAGAGAGGTCTCTTCCGGATGCCATTTGCCCTGGACTGACCTGCCCAGCGAATGCCCCCCACCCGTCTGGGAGGCGTCCGTGGTCAACGTGGCTGCGGAGGAGGAAGAGCAAAAGGTCGTCCCTGATCCAAATTGGAAGGCACTAGCCACCAGCGAAGGTCTCGCCTGCAAGATTCTGTGATCCATATTAGATGATTGAGAGGGAGTTCCTGAAAGGACCATTGAGTTGAGAGAAGCCACTGGAGGATTCTCATGTGTAACCTTGCCAAGGGAACTAGCAGAACTGTGGCAGACATCGATCCCAATAGTTGCAAGACCATTCTGGCTGGGGCTTTGGACTTGGGGAGTAGGGCTCGAACCTGATTTTGTATGATCTGAATTCTGTCTGCAGGTAGATAGACCCGCATCTGGTTTGAATCTATCTCTGCCCCTATGAATTTTATCCTTTGAGATGGCCGTAACACAGACTTCGGCCAATTGAAGGTGATTCCTAGGGAATTGCCCAGTGATGTTGTGGCCTGCAGGCTCTGTAGAAGTAGATGTTTTGCGGTGGCAGTTAGAAGCCAGTCGTCTAGGTACGGAAACACCTGGAATCCTAGACTCCTCAAGTGAGCAGTCACTACTGCCAAGCATTTGGTGAACACCCTGGGGGCTGTGGTGAGACCAAAGGGCAGCGCACAAAACTGAAAATGACTGCTTCCTAGGCTGAAAGCGCAAGTGTCTCCTGGACGTTTGATGTATTTTGATATGGTAATATGCGTCCTTTAGGTCTATGGAGCACATCCAAACACCTTTCTCCAACAACGGGAGAATGGTTTGTAAAGTGACCATTCGGAACTTGGACTTCTTGACTGAACGGTTTATGTTGCTTAGGTCCAAAATGGGCCTCACGTCCCCGGTCTTTTTTGGCACTAAAAAGAATCTTGAGTAAGTCCCTAATCCGATCTGGTCTGCGGGGACCGGTTGGATGGCTCCTTTTTGCAGCAGTTTTGAAATTTCTATGGCTGCGGTATCCCGTTGACTGGGTGGCGGGTCCGGGATTCTTTTGGACTGAGGGGGGGGGGACAACAGAATGGGATGGAGTAACCTCCGGCGATAATTCTAAGCACCCATCGGTCCTGAGTGATCCTTTTCCAGGCCTTTAGGTGCTTCAAAAAACGACCCCCGACTGGCTCCGGAGCAGCACAGCCGGGCAATCCCTCAGGGACTATGAAAAGTTGAGGAGCTACGAAAGGACTCGCGGTCTCCAGTGTTGCGGGGGCCTCTGCCGCCTCTGGGACGGCGTCTTCCTGATGAATTTCCCCCTCCTCTGCCTCTGGAGGGGGAACCTTCCTGCTGAGAGGGGTAAGACTTCTGCGATCTCCGGAACCACATCTTCCCTCCTCTTTTAGCCTTGGAGTAAGGCCGAAAGGGAGTGGAAAATCGTGCCCCTACGGCAGTCAGAGTCTTACCCTCCTGTTCACAGCGGGTAAGTGTGTCTTTCACCTTGGGCCCAAACAGGGAGGACCCATCAAATGGGGCGTCGGCGAATGAAGACTTGAAGGCCTCCGCAAAATGACACAGGCGAAGCCAGGCTTGTCTCCATAGTGCAATGCCTGTACCCGCCGCTCTACTCGCCCCCTCGGCCGCATACGAGATGAGCCTCATGGACGAGTTCGAGATGGATGACATCGTAGCCAGCTGAGATCCAACCGTCTGGGCCAGCTCCTCAGGCAGGTTACCTAAGAGGGTATCGGATAGCTCCTTAATCAGATCCCTCTGGAATCTCGTAAAGTGCGTTAGGTAGTTCAGAGACCTAAAAATAAAGGCCGCTGAACTAAGGGTGCGCTTGCCGTACCGATCCATGCTCCTAGACTCCTTATTAGGAGGATGGACGGACGTAGAAGCCTCTGCGACATCTTGCTGTGTAGCAGATGCCACCACCATAGCATCCACAGCCACACCTTTCGTGAGGAACTCTCTATCTGGGGGTGCTGAAAGAAATTTGTTTGGACGAGCGGGCACCGGTTCCACAGAGTCCGGGTGTTCCCACGCCCTCCGACAGATCAAATCCAAGAGCTCGTCGAAGGGCGGAGACACCCAGGAGGCGGAGGGCTGAGCCCCAAAGGCCTTCAGGAACACCGACTCATCAGCAGAGGGATGTTTGGACTGCCAGCCGCCTCGTTGTTTTAGGGCTTCAAGGATGTCTGCAAAGGAGACATCATCCGAGGACGACTTGGGGGACCCCCTGCATCATCGAGATCGGTGTCAGATGTCAAAGACTCGTCAGGGGAGTCAACGTGCTTCCTCTTGCACATTTTCTTCCTGGGAGGTTCATCCGAAGAGGCTTCAGAAGGACCTCCAGGAGGGGGAGAAACCACAACGGGGGTAACCTGAGGCCCAGGGGCTCCACTGTCTGCTGACAGGGGAACTGCCAACGACCCAGTCTCCAAGAGTAGGGAAGGAGCCGGGGAAACTGTGGAGGTGGCCAAAGAAGATTTGGCTAGAGCAGTCCTCATAGCCCTGAAGGCGGGACCACCAGAATCCTGGGAAGGTCCCCCCTCCGTGGCCACGACAGTGGACGGTACTCCTGCCGCCGACGCACTAAGAGGAAGACTTGGGACCGAAGGCATCAATCCCGAAGCCTCCCCCCCAGGGCCGAAGGAAGAAGTCCGTGCACTGAACTCCGA